>NW_006415587.1:0-1911 GCF_000296735.1 Chrysochloris asiatica | reverse complement strand
AAACACAGAAGCATCACAGGACATACATGTAGAATACTGGAACAATGTCATAATCTCTTCTGAAGATAACAGCCCTCTTCTTGAGATAGTTCTGGCTGGCTATTTTTGTTAAGCACCATTGAGTCAGTTCCAACTCATAGCAATCCAATGTAGGGTTGGGAGGAACAGCTAGTGAGTTTCACTCACCAACCTTGTAGCTCCACCCGTCCTACTGTTCCAGTGCTTCATCCTAGAATACAAGCATAGGACACAGGGGCTAGCTAAACCCTTGACAAAACCAAATAAGCCATAGGACATCAAGCAGCCATGTGATGTGCACTTCCCTTTATGACTGAGTTGTGTCTGACCCACCAAGTCACAAACTCATGGATATCAGGATCTCATCATCAGGTAGAAATAGATATACAAGCTGAACGTTGACTGTGGTCTGGTGGTAGATATAATCCTTCCTGTATAAATCTGCCCATTAACCTGATCTCAGTCACAACCATTGGTGCCTTGAGTTTCCCCATATCTTCCCCTTCACCAGACTTGACAGTTTGTTATGTCTGTTTTCAGACAAACCACACACGGTTGGACAGCTGGGTCTCCGCTATGCAAGTTTTTGTATAGGGCTGTACCACTGTGGGAGGAGCTTGTGTATATTGCATGCAGTAATAAACTGCAATATCCTCAGCCTCCACTCTGCTGATTTTTAGAGTGAAATCTGTAACTGCCCCACTGCCAATGAACCTGTCTGGGACCCCAGTGTACCGGTTGGAAGCCCAAGAGATCAGGGCACGTGGAGTTTGGCCTGGCTTCTGCTGGAACCAACTCAAATAGGTCTTTCCATCACTATGTACAAGGCTCTGACTTGACTTGCAGGTGAGGGTTGCTGGCTGTCCAAGTGTGATGGACAGGCTGAGTGGAGTCTGGGTCATCACAATATCCCCACTTGTTGCTAAAAGAATGAGAGAGAAGTCAAAATTATGTGCAAACATCATCAGTCATTTTCATTATTCCTTTCTGGTCCTATTATTATTTTATGAATAGAATAGGTTTTTAACCTTTGCTTTCACTCTTCTTGATTCTTCATAACTCAAATTATCCAGTTTGCCTCCTTCAAACCCCTGTTACGTTCTTACTGTTTCACACAAAATAAGCCCAGGATTCTTCTCATTTCTTCCTCACATCTACAAATAAAAGTAGTGTATGTCCTCACCACAACTAAAGAATCCATCTGTGAACCCCCAAAGCTGTCCCTCCCAACCTCTCTCTGTCTCATCTCCCCTAGGTCCTCACCGGGGATCCAGAGCAGTAAGAGCCCCAGGAGCTGAGCAGGGACCATCATTCTGAGAAGTTGAACTGAGGAGTGCTGATAAGTAAAGGCAGATGAGAGCTGACTTTTTATCTCAAATTTGCAAAGGCAGGTTTTCCCAGGGGAACAATATGCAAATCCTGTAGTGGTCACAGTAGTGTGGAAAGGGGAAGGTGTGTGTCCCTTGCGAGCAAAGTATCATAAACAAGGTCTGTGTTTGGAAGAAGAGGTTAAGTCTTGGCTGCTGTCATGAGTGCTAACTGCGGTCTGTGGAAGCCTGAAGCCTGGACAGGACACATGGCACAAGGCTCCGTCACTCTAAGAATGCATCAGAGACCCTGATGATGTGGAGATGGGTGTCCTGTTTGTTAGCTATCCAGTAATCTAGAAAAACAAAGGGTTCATTTCCCCATAGTGTGTCTTTAAATAAAGAATGGGCTTGAGATGAAGTTTGTTTAACAGCAACTATTATCAGGCTACCAGAATTCCTGATGTGGTGGTGTGAGTTCATGTGCTGGACATCAAGGTTGGTTTGAAATGCAAGGTCAGCCATTCAAGATCATAAGCCACTTCTCAGGGTCCCAATGCTGAGCTATGAGTTGGAACCGACTCCA
>NW_006415586.1:3938-4451 GCF_000296735.1 Chrysochloris asiatica | reverse complement strand
CTAGTCTGGATTGGTCCAGAAGCTTGATTGAAAACTGCCCATCATGGATAACCTTGCTGGTATTTAAAATACCAGCGATTTAACTTCTAACATCAGAGCAACACACACGCCACCAGAGTGTGACAAACTGACAGACAAGGGGTGGATTTTTGCCCATAGAATCCTTCAGTTTTGTAACTCGAAGCTTCATTTTTTTCCTTTGGTTCTTTTCTGATTGATAATATTTAATTTTTCCATTGTCCCTTTTCACAGATGTATTATATTTTTCTTATGTATTTCATTTGGTCTGTGTGTATAGTTGCTTTTTCTGTTGTTGAAAAAAATGTATTTGCAATGAATAGTCACTGGCCTTATAAAATTCTATCATGCTATCTCCAGTGTCATTTCCATCATCAAGGCCATATGTTCCAACTACTGATTCTTTGTTTCCAACCTTTATATTCCAATTACTAGTATTTATCAATCCTTCTTTATTCCGTGCTTGGTCAATTTGAGACTGTAGACAATGGTAAA
>NW_006415586.1:824-3688 GCF_000296735.1 Chrysochloris asiatica | reverse complement strand
TAAAAGCTTTACTCTATCCATGCCATTAAGGTTGCCTTTACTTTGAGGTGGTAGCTCTTCCCCAGGCATATTTTGTGTTCATCTTCTGGCAGTGAATCTGTTAATCATCCAATGCTATTTATAATGTTTCCACTAGTCACTTCTTTCAGAAGTAGATCACTAGGTCCTGCTTCCCAGTCTGCCTTAGTCTGGAAGCACTGCTGAAACCTGTCCACCAGACTGACATTTGAAATGTTGATATTTGAATTGCCAGTGGCATAGCTTCTAACATCATAGCATAGCATTGTAGCAACATTCAAGGCAGCATAGTACAACAAACTGAGACATATGATCTGTGTTTAGTGGGCCAATTTCAATAAATTCAAACTGATACAACTTTATTTTTCCTTAACTATTATACCAAACCCTTCATAACTATTTCTACTCTTATTCTCCAGATTTCTGTTGGTACATATGAGAAAAATCAAGCCGTTCTTTTGGAGTACAGCATTCCTCCTCTTGTGTCACACTTTTTCCTTCACCTCTTGGGGCTCACGGAAACTTAAGTCTATTTACAGGTCTAGAAGCAAAATTGGGTGTTCTTGGGACATTGTGTAATGTTTTGTAAGGCACCTGCCTCAATCAATGCCCAGGCACAATCCCAGAGGATTTATCGGACAAAGACTTTTTTCAGGCACAGCTGGATTAATCTATCAGATATGAGCAGAAGGGATAAAGGTTTTACTGGAGAGGGTAGTTTAGCAGACAAAAGTAATCTATTCAGATGCCATCTCATGTTGGCTTGAGTGACTGAATGAAATTAATGAGCTCAATGTCCCCAGATTCCTGTTTATTTGCCCACATTTCACCATCCCAAGTTTCAGGACCTCTTTTTCCCCAAACAATGTCCTTACTTTAACTTCAGACATGATTTAAGGTTGGGAATTCAAATGGCATTGTAATTCAGCCACTTTTAGGATAAGACTCTGGGTTTGGTTTTCAGCAACATCAGCTCAGTTACTAAAAGAAATGAGGTCTTTCTTTCAGGGCACAGATGGAAACTTTCCAGTTCTGTATGCAGTGCTTGAGTTGTTTTGACTCTGAAGCTTTGAACTCATTTTTTAACCACTTTGTCTTACAAAAGTAGGACCAACCAACCAGTTTCGTTATATTTCTCCTTCTGAAAAAAAAATTTTTTTAAGTATCAATCATACAACTACTCAGAGCTTTGTCTCTCACAAATATATGATTCTTTGGTGGTGATATTTTACATATTATGGTTGCTACTTCATGCCATGGATTAGCAGTGCCCTCTTTACTACCAGAGGCAGAGTCATCAGTGCCTTAGGAATTGCCAGACTTGGGGAGGGGTATGGAAGGATAAGGTAGATAGGGGAACACTTAAATAGGTTTACTTGAGCTAAATGGGACAGAGGTAAATAGTGATGTATGTTCAAACTTGGAACAACAGGGCTCTGGGATACAGGAATTGAGGCATAGTCTGAATGGGTAATAGAGGGGAAGTAATGTTAAGATGCTTGGCTGTCTTATGGATATTGGTTTCTCTTGCCAACTATTGTAAAATAGACACTTGAGTGGGATAGAAAGGAATATTGGGAAACATGATTATAGAAAGCTTGTAAGCCCATCTTCAGTTCTAAAACTTGCCCAGTGAAATAGGATTCTTGTGGAGACTTTGTAGTGTATAGGACCTTAGGTGGAATCCTGAGTCCCATCCAGAACCTTCTGAGGTGGAACATTCCTACTTGAAAGGACAAGCAGACCAACCTTGAGCAGCTAGAGGAACAGAAGATAGATCCTGAAAGAAAGACCAGCAGGAATAAACAAAAAAAATGGCAGTCTGGCTATTACTAGAACAAGCAAGCTGTTTGCCAGGGAGCCATCATGGCAAGCAGTCAAGTCCCTTCAGGACAAACCCCTTTCCAAGACTGAGACTCAAAGGGAACACAATGTAAACTCACTGGCGACTGTGTTGGGCTACATGTGAGTGGAAGTGGGGGAAAGTCAGCAATGAAGATGTGGGCTGAGTTCAACCACATTCCATAGACTCCTGTCAACCTTGAGATTAGAGAAAGAAGAGGAAGGGCTTGTTAGTCTGTAGTTTGGGGAGACTTGGGAACTCCTGAATCCACGGGCACTGACCTAGCCACAGAGGGCTAGTGCTGAGAGTGAAGCATCCAGCTAATATGAAGTGAGAGGAGCTGCACAAGAATGCCCAAATTTGCAGATAGGACTCATTTGACCTAGCTTCAATGGTTTGATGACCAGAACTTGACTAGAGGAAATTTTTAAAAATTGATAAAGGAAGCAAGTGTAATTGCTACAATTTGAGGAACTTGACCTATACTTACAGATGTAGTAGTTCAAAATACAAACTGATTGGGAAAGAGTCTTCACATCAAGTATCAATCCTATTCACTCTGTATACAGGAGTGATAGGGATGGGCAACTTAGACATTGGCTACACTAAAATGGGGCGGGGGCAATAAAGGCATAAAGTGGCTGGTTTACAAGTTTTCAAGAGGGAGTTTAGTTTCAGAGTGTGGGGGGGGAGGTAGAATCCCCACTGAATAGTATTCATCTTGTCTAGATGTGTCTTGTGAAAGGAGATGGGGATAAGATTCTTATGATTCAACAGTGAGTAATTGTTATCATGACTAATTGTGATTGTCACAACTGTAAAGCTAGAAGGTTTGTAACATAAAGGGGGGAATTGTTCATCTTACATTCAGGAACAAAGGACCCTAGAACCATCAGGAGAGAAAAGCATGAGCAGAATGCGGGACCTTATCCAGAGAAGCAGCGACACCAGAGATGGAAGCAGAGGTGATGGCATGGAGAGATAGATCAATTAAGGACTCTAG
>NW_006415586.1:0-724 GCF_000296735.1 Chrysochloris asiatica | reverse complement strand
AACTATCACTCAATTCATGATAAAAGCTTAAAAAAAAAAAGCCAGAATTGAGAACCAATTTGTAAAATTCATCCTTATGAATATGTTCCTCTAGATCCACTCTTGGATGGATAATAAAATGTATTATGTTAGGTTCTATAAAAGAACAAAGCACACATGTTGTTACTAGGTATATAGAACATTGAACAGCAATAACCAGATGAGATGTGGGATGACTTCAAGAACATCATACATGAAGAAATGATGAAGTAAAAAAGCTAAGCAGAAAATGTTGAAGGGCAAGTAGAAAAGACAAAGTAAAGTATTATAATGAACTATGCAAATACCTGAAGTTAGAAAACCAGAAGGAGATGTTCAGCATTTCTCAAGCTGAAAGAATTGAAGAAAAAATTTGAGTCTTAACTTGCAATATTGAAGGATTCTATGGGCAAAATGGACTTCTGGTGTGGCACTGTAGGTTCAGCACTGGACTATGAACCATAAGGTTGGGAGTTCAAACCCACCAGCTGCTCCTTGGAATCCTTATATAGGGTCACTATGAGTTGGAACCGACTCGACAGCCCTTAACAACAACAACATGGACAAAATAATGAATAATGCAAGAAACATCAAAAGAAGATGGAAAGAGAGAGAACAAACAAGATGGTGGATCAGGTGGACGTATAGCAGAGAGCTCCGCCAACAACAACACAGAATACCCGACCAAGCAGGCTCAGGGGCTGGT
>NW_006415585.1:2820-4599 GCF_000296735.1 Chrysochloris asiatica | reverse complement strand
AATTTCAGACTGAAGAAGTTGATAGAATTCTTCAATTTCATTTTCACTGGCTTTAGTGGTTGGTGCATAAAGTTGACTAATAGTGGTATTAACTGGGCTTCCTTGTAGGCTGGTGGTATTCACTGGCTTTCCTGGTAAGCATATAGATATTACCCTATAACAGACACCATTGTTCTTCAAGATAGGTTTTGAAATGCTCTTTGTGATGATGAATGCAACATCATTAGACTTCAATTTGTTGTTCTTGGCATAGAATGCCAGATTCAAAATGACTAGTACCCATCCATTTCAGCTCACTAATGCCTAGGATCTTTATGCATTCCATTTCACTTGTGGATACTTCCAATTATCCTAGATTCATACTTCAAGACATTCCACAGTCCAATTATTAATGGATGCTTACAGCTGATTCTCCTCAGTTTGAGTTGCGGCCCGTCAGCAAATGAACATTCCTGAAAGCTTTGTTCCATTCATGTCATTATTGTCATCTTTGTACTCTAAGGAGGCAGTTCCTCCCCAGTTGCATTTTGTGTGCCTTCTGTCCTGAGGGATTCATCTCCAGGCACTATAACTGACAATGTTTCACTGTTATTCATAAGTGGCTAATCACTTTTAAATAGTCCTCCTCTCCTTCTTCCTAGTCTGTCTTAGTCTGGAAGCTCTTCTGAAACCTGTCTACCACGGGTGACCATGCTGGTATTTAAAATACCAGTGGCATAGCCTCCATCATCAAAACAACATACTATGATAAGCTGACAGACGAGTGGTGGAATTCATTAATAAACATAATAAAATCAAATGTACTGTACTTTTCCCAACATGCATAGCATTCAGTCTGCTTTTGTGATTTTCATTCATTAATAAGGAGGATAACCACAAAGTCAACAGTGCAAAACCACCATGGGACGAAGCTGAGGATCTTTGCTCCCATAAAAATTGACCTCGGAAATACTATATAGAGTTACTGTGAGTCAGATTTGGCTTGATGGTTGTGGGTTGGAGTTCTTTTCGGTTATCTGCTGTGTGCCAAAGGAGCTCTGGTAGCGTAGTGGTTATGAATTGGTCAGCAGTTTGAAACTACCAGCTGATCCGTGGGAGAAAGATGAGGCTTTCTGCTCCTGTAAAGATTTACAGGCTTGGAAACCCTGCACAGGGTCGCTATGAGTGAGAACCGACTCCACGGTACATCACAACAACAACGCTGTGTGCCAGACTCTTTTCCTTCTTCCCTTCTGTCTTCCTTTCCTCTCTTCCGCTCTCCCTCTCTCCATCTTCTTTTCCACCACCCGTCCTTTTCTTCCTTGTTTTTTTTTCTCTTTCTTTTCTTTTTTCTTTCTTTCAATCAGTGTTATGGATTGACATCTGTCCCATTCATGCTAAAGTCCTAACCCACAATACTTGTGAATGTGACCTTATTTAAAAATAGGGTTTCTGCAGATGCAACAAGGTAATACTGGATTAGGGTGGATCTTAAATCTACTGACTGGTGTCCTTTTTTTTTTTTTTAATTCCATTTGTTCACCTTTCTTTGGAATGGGCACAAATATGATCTCTTCCTGTTGATTGGTCAGGTTTTCCAAATGTCTTCACAAAGGTGATTAAGTTCGTCCAGAGTTGAATTCATTTAATGAAACATCTTAATTGGGATCCCGATAATTCCTGGAGTCTTTTTTTTTTAGTGTTTTATTGTGAATTATATGATAGTTTACATGGGAGAACATTAGTTTTACATTCATTCTATCGTACATAGTATCATTGCCATGGTTACAATCCCCTTCA
>NW_006415585.1:0-2140 GCF_000296735.1 Chrysochloris asiatica | reverse complement strand
CCAGGTCAAGTGGGTATTATCTGCAAGTGTGGGTGTTCTTGTGCATATGCCCTCTCTTTTTATCAGCTGAATGCTTCATTCTCCATATTGTAGGGCTTAGCTCACCACTTCATTGCTGTTTTTCCCTCATTTCCCCTTATTGGTGATGAGTGTGGTATGTATTCCCATTGAGTCTTAGTCTTGGAAGTCTTAATCAGAGTCTTAATCAGAGCATGTATTCCCATTGAGTCTTAGTCTTGGAAGGAGTTTTGCACTGAGGGGACCCGATCACTTGCCTTGATGTTTCCTGGGCCTGGTGTCCTTTTAAGAGAAAAGCGATAAGTGGGTACAGACAGACATCGAAGGAATGGTGCCATATGAAGACAGAGGCAGAGATTGGAGTGATGCATCTAGAAGCTGAGGAACACCATCAATTGTTGGCAAGCTGAAAGAGACAAAGAAAGATTCTCCCTTAGAACTTTCAGAGGGGGCATGGCCCTGCCAACACCTTGATTTTGGAATTCTAGCCTCTGGAACTTTGAGAGAATAGATATCTGTAGTTTTAAGTTGCCCAGCCTGTGGTGTGCTGTTACGAAAGCCCTAAGAAATTCATGCAAACAACAAGTTATTTCCTTGATTCATTTGAAATGAGGAAATAACCTGTGATCATTGAGACTTAAGACTGTAAACACCCTTTGCTTTTAATTTAAACATTCTTTTCCTCATAAAAACAAATGTTTCCATTCTTTTTCTTTTTTTCCTTTCTATTTCTAATGTATTCTGGATTGAGACGTCAGGTCACAGACTAGGCTGAATTGTGAGTCAAGGACAGGGCTCTGAATGAGAGTCTGACAAGCTCATCTTTGAGGCCAACAGTCACACTTTGAGGTCAGCTGCTTCTATTGCTTTTGGCCCCTAGAGGCCTAGTCTTGCTCATTTCCTGGTTCTGAGCTTTTTTCCATTCTGATTAGTGACTTCCAGATATGTGAGGCATTTTTCATGGATTACAGAACTTGAGGGCAGAAGGAACCCCAAGGCCCAAGGTTCTCACCTGGAACTGAGGAAAAGTGCTGCCCTTTCAAGTGGAAGGAGCTCCCCAAGATGAGGAGACACATACAGAGCAAACTCTCAAACCTCTGATGAGAACGTGCAGACAAATGGGGGCGCTCACATCGGCAGACCCTCCTGCTCAGTCTTTGTGTCACATTAAACTCAATCAAAATGAATCAGAAAAACCTAAATGCCAGTAACATTCTTGTGAACAAAATTGTGGGCTAAATTATTTCATCCTAAGTGTGCTGAATAAGCCAGGAAATAATTGGGAAACATTTAACTCCAGGTGTTTAAAAAATGTGCTTCAAACTATGAAGAGCAAAGAAATACATTCTTATAAGGCATTTTTGTTGAGCATACACAGAGCAGAACATACATCAATTCTACAGTTTCTACATGTACATGCTAGTGATATTGATGACATTCTTCAAATTTTACCACCATTCTCACCCCCTTTTTTGAGTCAGTGGTTCCCCCATGAACATAAACTCAGTTTATGTTTCCCATAGAATCTTTCAGGTGCCGTTGTCAATTTGTACCCATATAGATAGTTCTTTAAAATAGCACAATGTTCAAGGCAGACATATCTTTCTAGTCAAGATAAACTATTGTAGTTGTTTGTTGTTAAGTGCCATTGTGTTGATTCCGACCCACAGTGATCCTGTAGAGGATTTCCAAGGAGCGACTGGTAAGCTTGAGCCACCAACTTTGCAGTTCAAACCGGCTTTGCAGTCTAGCGCATTAATCCACAGCACCACACCAGGACTCCTATAGCTTGGTTCAAAGAAGACTTCACGACTATTTTAGGTTTTAAGGCTTAAAATTTAAAGATGATCTCAGGGCATAAGTTTTGGGGTTTATCCAACCTTAATAGATCCAGCAAGTCTGACTTCCATAAGAATTTGAAATATTAACAAAAAGTATTGTTCTTGGCAAGTGCGGTTGAGTTGGTTTTGACTCGTAATGACCCCGAGTTGTTTGTTCTTCTGGCAGTCCATGGTACTTTTAACATTCTCCTTCAACACCATAACTTAAATGTATCAATTCTTCTAAGGCTTTCCTTATTCACTGTTCAAATTTCACATACATTATGAGGCTATTGAAAATA
>NW_006415584.1:4679-5719 GCF_000296735.1 Chrysochloris asiatica | reverse complement strand
TCTGGCCGACTGATTGGAAGAGATCCATATTTGTGCCCATTCCAAAGAGATGTTACCCAATGGAATGTACAAATCATCGGACAATCTCTTTGTTATCCCATGCAAGCAAAGTTTTGCTGAAGGTAATACAGAAACGGCTACAATCATACATTGACAGAGAACTTCCAGAGGTTCAAGCTGGAATCAGAAGAGGCCATGGAATGAGAAATATCATTGCTAATGTCCGATGGATCTTGGCCAAAAGCAGAGAATATCAGAAAGATGTTTACCTGTGATTTATTGACTATGCAAAGGCTTTCAGTTGTGTGGATCATGACAAGCTAAGGACAACATTGCGAAGTATGAGTGTTCCAGAACACTTAGTTGTGCTCATGAGGAATCTGTACCTGGACCAAGAAGCAGTTGTTCGAATAGAACATGGGAACACTGAATGTTTTAATATTAAGAAATGTGTATGACAAGATTGTATTCTTTCACCATACTTGTTCATCCTGTACGCTGAGCAAATCATCCAAGAAGCTGGCTTCTATGAAGAAAAATGTGGCATCAGGATTGGAAGAAGACTAACTAACAACTTTCAATATGTAGATGATAAAACCTTGCTTGCTGAAAATGAAAAGGACTTAAAATATTTACTGATGAAGATCAAAGAGCACAGCCTTCGGTATGGATTCCATCTCAATGTCAAGAAAACAAAAATCCTCACCACTGGGCCAATAAACTACATTCTTCTCCACGGATAAAGGATTGACATTGTCAAGGACTTCATTCTTCTTGGATCAACTATCAACACTCATGGAAGCAGCAGTCAAGAAATCAAATGATATATTGCATTCAGAAAACGTGCTGCATAAGACCTTCTTAAAGTGTTGAAGAGCAAAGATGTCAGCTCAAGGACTAAGATGTGCCTGATCCAAGCCACGGTATTTTCAATAACCTCATATGCATTCAAAAACTGGACAGTGAGTAAGGAATACTGTAGAAGAATTGATCCTTTTGAATTATGGTATTGGAGGAGAGTATTGGAGGTGCCATGGACT
>NW_006415584.1:0-1354 GCF_000296735.1 Chrysochloris asiatica | reverse complement strand
GATATTTATTATGGTTATGTCATCTTGTTCAAGTGTCTCTTTAAACATGAGATAGTGTCCTTCTTTATCTATTATGCTGGTTTTTGCCTTAAAGTTTATTTTATCAGAGATTAGTATTGCCATTCCTGCTCGTTTTGTATTGCAATTAGCTTGGTATATATTTTTCCATTCTTTGACTTTTAGTCTGTTTATGTCTTTGTGTGTAAAGTGTGTCCCTTGCAGACAGCATATTGAAGGATCTTGTTTTCTTATCGATTCTGCTAGTCTCCATCTCTGAACTGGTGCATTTAATCAATTTACATTCAGTGTAATTATCAGTAGGCATGGATTAATTGCTGTTATTATGTTTGTGTTTTTTTGTGGTGCTACTGGTTTATTTGTTCTGCATTTGTTGTGTTGATTTCATATTTTTTTGTGTTCTTTCTTGTCAGTTTCCTCATAGTTTTAATGCTTCCATGTTCTTCGTGGATGTTTAATTCCTTGGTATGTTGTGAGGAATTAATTTTCTTTGAGGTTACCTTTTATTCCACTAACTTTTCACTCCATTTAAGACAGTCTTATTTTATTCTGTAATCTACCTGACCTTCTCACCACCTGGATCTCTGTTCCTATGTGCTTACTTTCTTTCACATTGTAATTATTTTGATCATAGACTGACCTAGCAGAGCCTCTGAATTAATTCTTATAATTTTGTTCTGTTTGCGACTCTTACAGTTATTGATTGAGTTTCGGGTGGTGCTGCCATGTATGTTAATCTCTGGTTGTTGTCTGTTCTTGTTGGTTTCAGTACACAGAACTCTCTTTAGGATGTTTTGCAGCACAGGGTTGGCTTTGGCAAAGTCCCTTAGATACAATTTATCCTAGAAATATTTTAATTATTCCATCATATTTGATTGACAGCTTTGCTGGGTTGAGGATTCTTGGTTGGTTGTTTTGATTGTTTTTGGTTTTTGGTTTTTTTCTTTCAGTGTTTTATATATATCTCTCCCCATTGTCTTTCTTGCCTGACTGGTTTCTGCTGAGAGATGCGAGCTTAATCTGATTTGCCTGCCTTTGTATATAACACTTCTCTTTACCCTATCTGCTTTCAGAATTCTCTCCTTATCCTTGATTTTGAAGAGCTTGAGTATCTGTTCTGGTGATTTTCCTTTGGGGTCTATCCTTCCGGGGGTTTGTTCAACTTTTTGATACTTATCTTTTCACTTTTCTGGATGTTAAGGAAAATTTCTTCCAGCTCTTCAACAATCTCCTCTATGGACTGTGTGATACTTCCTGTTCCAGAATGCCGATAATTCTTATGTTATTCCTCTTCTTGTTGTCCAACATGAATCTTAAATATTCTTGAGATTTTTTT
>NW_006415583.1:3778-4274 GCF_000296735.1 Chrysochloris asiatica | reverse complement strand
TCCATGTATCATCAGTTAACAGTATTTTTCTCTATCCACTTTAGCTTTTTAAAAAACACACAGACAAAAAATCTACTCAGGCATATATAATAATTTACATTTCCAAAGGGCATATTCTGTAAGTCTGCTCCTGGCCACCAGTTCTTAGTCCTTCTCCTCTTGGCCCATGAATCTAGAGTCCTCAGCCACTCCCCCTCTCCATGCCCCCATCTCTGCCTCCATCTCTGGCGCTGCTTCTCTGGATAAGGTGCCGCACTCTGCTTGTACGTTCCTCTCTTGATGGTCCTAAGTATCCTCTGTTTCTGGACTATAAGATTAACCACTCCGTTTTTTTGTTACAAAACTTCTACCTTTACAAATGTGACAGTCGCAATTAGTCATGATAATAGTTATTCACTATTGAATCTTACAAATCTTAGCCTCATCTCTTTTCACCAGACCCATCTAGACAAGATGACAACTATTCAGTGGGGACTCTTTCTTTCCACCCATACTC
>NW_006415583.1:2577-3106 GCF_000296735.1 Chrysochloris asiatica | reverse complement strand
TCCCTGTATCCCAGAGCCCTGTTGTTCCAAGGTTGAGTATGCATCACTATTTACATCTGTCCCACTAGGCCATGCAAACCTGTCTCAGTGTTCCCGTATCTATCTTATTCTTCTGCCTCCTCCCCTCTTCTTGTATTGCCCTCCCCAACACCCAAAGTAAACCCCCCACCCCAACCCCAATGTGTTTACCTTATATTCCATTAGTTCTTCCCTCCATTTAAGACAGTCTATTTTATCCAGTAATCTACCTGAACTTCTCACGACCTGGATCTTTGTTCCTCTGTGTTTATCTTTTTTCACATGGTAATTGTTTTGATCATAGACTGACCTCCCAGATCCTCTGTTCTTATAATTTTATTCTTTTCTTGACTCTTCCATTTTTCGACCGAGTTCAGGTTTATGCTGCCATGTACGTCATTCTGTAGTTGTTATGCATTCTTGTTGGTTCTCAATCCACAGAAATTTCTTTGTTCCTCTGTGTTTATCTTTTTTCACATTGTAATTGTTTTGATCATAGACTGACCTCCCA
>NW_006415583.1:0-824 GCF_000296735.1 Chrysochloris asiatica | reverse complement strand
GCTGAGCCCTGTTTGGGGTAGGGGAGGAAAGGTTACTTGGGGGGAACAGTGGGGATCTGCAGCAGTGTGGGTGAGGTCTCCATGATGCACACCTGCAGCGGGTCTATGTAGCTTTCCAGCTCCTGCATGTGCTCGTCCGGCTAACTCAGCTCCCGTTTCCGCTGCAAGAGCAGGCCAATCAGCTCGTCATGTGTCAGGTGGTAGTACTTGGCAGACTGGTCCAGCACACCTGAGTCCTTCAACCTCTTAGTTTCCACAGCATGGCCAACCTGGGGGGCAGGAACCACAGGCTGAACACTGCCAGATGTGACTATTTTAAGCTTCTCCAGACCGCTGCTCAGGGCTGTGCTCAGACTGGAGCGGGGAGGCTTCCTGTCAGGGCCGCCCTCCACAGGGGTAGCACTGAGGGGCTTCACAGGGTGAGGACTGGCACTGGGCTGTGGCTCCGCAACTAGTGGTGTCTCCAAGGGCAGAAGCACAAGCGGGGAGGCTGGGGTGGCTGCAGCATGGTCCTCCTGGACAGGGGAGGGAGAGCCCTCAGTGGGGGAGGGCTCCCCCAGGGGTGGGGAGGAAGAGGTTGGGGGCCAGGCTCCAGAAAGGGAAGAGCACTGAGGACTAAGCCCTCCAGAGAGGTGGCTGGCCCAGGGTGGGATAGTGGGCAGTGGAAAGGGAGGTTCTGAAGGGGTGGGCAGCTCTTCTGGACCAGAGTGGATGGAAGACTCCCTGGACCCTGGAGGGGATGTGGTAGGGAAACTGGGGGGATCTTGACTCCCTTGAGACAAGAAGGGATTCAAAGTATCCTGGGAGATCCACAGGTCAGTCTG
>NW_006415582.1:2880-4626 GCF_000296735.1 Chrysochloris asiatica | reverse complement strand
GAGGCCAGGATGGCCAAACTTCTCTCATACTTCACATGTATTGTCAGGAGGGACCAGTCGCTTAAGAAGGATATCATGTTTGCTAAGGTGGAGGATCAGAGAAAAAGAAAGACCCTCCAGCGAGATGGATTGGCAAAGTGGCAGCATCAATGGGCTCAAGCGTGGCCACAATAGTGAGGTTGGCCCAGGATTAGGCAGTATTCCATTCTTCTGTGCATAAGGTCACTATGAGTTGGTGCCGACTCGATGGCACCTAACAACAACAACAACACACACTCATATATAATACACATTTTTTTCAGTGCACATGGATCATGATATTGGGACCAGGCCACACACCCCAGGAAACACCCTTTCAATTGATTGGGTACTCATAGTCAATCATCATAGAGTTAATTATCAACTGCCAAACCACTGGGAATCCTGGTTCAGTCAAGTTTACACACAAACTTAACTGTCACACCAGATTTCATCAACATTTTATAAAGACATGGAAAAATGAATAACTTTATGTGTTAGAAGAATAGATGTATTTGAGATATGGTGTTGGAAGAGAATATTAAAAGTACCGCAGATTACCAAAAGAACAAACAAATCCGTGTTAGAAGAAATACAGCTAGAATGCTTCTTGGAAGCCAGATGGCGAAACTTCATCTCTTATGTATCAGCCAAGTTATCAGGAGGGACCAGTCCCTGGAGAAGGACATCGTGCTTGGTAAAGTGGAGGGTCAGCGAAAAAGAGGAAGACATCTAACAAGATGGATTGGCACAGTAGAAGCTGCAATGGGCTCAAATGTAGCAATGATTGTAAGGTCGGCAAAAGACCAGGCAGTGTTTCATTATGTTGTGTGTGGGGTTGCTATGGGTCAGTATCAACTTGATGGTACCTAACAACAACTTTATATGTAAATGAAAAGGAGCGCAGATAGCAAAGCCCTACTGAAGAAGATTGAAGTAGAACAACTCACAATTCCTTATTTCAAAACCTACTATAAAGCTACAGTCATCAAAACAGTCTTGTACTGGTCCAGTGGCAGCCGAAGTAGAACAATGGGATGAAGTTGAGAACCAAGAAGTGAATCCATCTACCTATGAACAGCTGGTCTTAGACAAAGGGCCAAAGTCTACTAAAAAGGGAGAAGATAGTCTCTTAACAAATGGTGCTGGCAAAACTGGATATCCATTTGCAGAAAAATAAAGCAAGATTCTTTCCTCATACAATATGTAAAAACTAATTAAAGATGAATCAAAGATCTAAATGTAAAACCTAAAACTATAAAGATTATCAAACAAAAAATAGGAGCAACTTATGAGTTCTAATTTATGACATAACTAGAGTATTAAGCATAACCAAAAATGCACAAGCAGAAGAAAATAAACTAGACAACTGGAACCTTCTTAAAATTAAATACCTATGCTGGTGGCATAGTGGGTTATGAGTTGGCCTGATAACCACAAGTACAGCAGTTTGAATCCACCAACCACTCCAAGGGAGAAAGATAAGCCTTTCTGTTCCTGTAAAGACCCCTAAACAGAGTTGATATGAGTTGAAAATGACTGCATGACACACCATAATAACAACAACATCATACATATCAGAACAATGGCGACTTGGCATTGCCGTGGGTTAAGCATTGGGTGGCTAACTGAGAGGTCACTAATTCGAACATATCAGCTGCTCTAGGGGAGAAAGATGAGTCTGTCTACTCCCATAAAGCTGTACAGTCTCAGAATGGCTATTTTTTT
>NW_006415582.1:0-880 GCF_000296735.1 Chrysochloris asiatica | reverse complement strand
AGTGATTGACTTTGCAGTCCAGAGGCAGAGGTCCCTGGGACCATCAAGAGAGAAGAGCGAAGTGAAAGACCCTACCCAGAGAAGCAGTGACGCTAGAGATGGAGGCAGAGACTATGACGTGGAGAGATGGAGCATCTGGGGACTTTAGACCCAGAGAGGGAGATGGGCTGTGTGTTGACGACTGGGGGGCAGGCTTGCGGGGTATACCCTTTGGTTGGTTGATGATGCATGGAGGGGATTGTAACCATGGCAATGAGATGATATACGACAGGAAGAATGTAAAACTAATGTTCTCCCATGTAATCTATCACATAATTCACAATACAACATTTAAAAAAAACCAAAAACATTCAAGCAGGCAACAAACATGAAGAAATGTTTGTGATCATTAGTCATTAGAGAGATGCAAATCAAAACAACAATGAAATAGCATCTCACCCCAGTAATAATAGGAAAGTTCAAATAAACAAACAAATACTGGTGAAGGTGTGGCAAGACTTCTACATTGCTGGGGGAACTGTAAAATGATATGGTGCTTCCTCAAAAGGTTGGAAAAAGAAATATGCATGGCCCAGCAATTCCTCTACTTGGTATATTTATCTACAAGAAATAAGAGCCTTGACATGAACAACGTGTTCACTGCATCACTATTCACAACAGCAAAAATATGGAGACAGCCTAAATGCCCATCAATAGATGAATGGATAAACAAACTCTGGTCCATAGACAATGGAATACTATACAACTTTGAAGAATAACACTGAATCTGAAAAATACCTCATAACATGGATGAACCTGGAGGACATTATGCTGAATGAAATTAGTCAATCACAAAAGGACAAATATGGTATGAGACCACATAGTAAAACTCAAGAAAAAA
>NW_006415581.1:0-4635 GCF_000296735.1 Chrysochloris asiatica | reverse complement strand
GTACTTCTAAGAAATCTGTACCTGGACCAAGAGGCAGTTGTTTGAACAGAACATGGGAACACTGAATGTTTTAAAATTGGGAAACGTGTGCGACAGGGTTGTGTTCTTTCACCATACTTGTTTAATTTGTATGCTGAGCAAATAAATATGTCTTCATAGTCAACTCTTATTCCTTGTATGGTCTTGAGTCAGGTGAACACGTAGAAAAGTTATATATATTCTTGTGGTTTAAATGCTTGACTAGAGTATAAAGGGAAGAGTCTTCATCTTTTCATTCATCAGGGGCAAAACAGTTGTTTCTTAAGAGGGGAACAGGTTCAGAGTAATGTTGTTGTCAATTGCTATTGAGTCGATTCTGATTCATAGTGACCTTTATAGGGTTTCTGAGGAACAGCTGGAAGGCTTTAACTGCCGACCTTGTGAATTTCTGTCCAGTGCTTATCCTACAGCACCACATTGGCAATATTAGGAAAGCTCCAACACTCTAAGAGAGAGAACACTGGAAGGATTTATGTACTTCCCTTCTTTTTGAAAAAGAATGGCAGGTGTTCTACTGGCTCAAAGGTATACTTGGGAGGTTTCTCTTGAGACTGACTTTGCTCAGGCTCTTCCACAGGTTTTACTCTGGATTCTGCACTCAGCTCTCCACTCCCTTAAATTCTGACCCTTGTGGGTATAGAAAATAATATCTGGTAGGGCCCAAGCTACACAGGTTTCACCTGTGTGGTGGATCCCCTTGCTTCCCAATCTTTAACTATCACCCTCTCCTCTGTGTGGAAGGACACTTGTAATTCCTCTTGCTGTGGTGTCAGTAACATCTGTCTAGTAAGGCCTGCTTTGTTTGATCCAGCTGTACTTGTTTTAAGAGATGTGTGTCTTTGGGGAACTAGGTCTAGGATATATAATGGGTAAAGTCACCCATAAAGGATCTCAAATGGGCTTAATTTTAGATTTCCCTTAAGGGAGCCTCTTATCCTCATAAAGGCAATGGGTAAAATTTTTACTCAACCTGTTTTCGTTTCCTCACACAATTTTTCTAGGATTCTTTTTACAGTTTGGTTGGCTCTCTTAAGCTTTCCTGAGGCCTGAGGCCTCCAGGAAGTATGAAGTTGCCACTGTATTCCTAAGGCTTAGACTATTTCTTGTGTCACTTTTTCTGTAAAAGCAGGTCCATTATCATTTTGAAGGCTTAAGGGTAGTCCAAATCATGGGGTATTTTCCTTTTGGAGCAACCTGCCCCCCTCTAGAGCCCTTCCAGTTTTGGCATGGTAGGTTTCAATTCAATCTGACAAGGTGCCTTTAAATACTAGAATATATTTGAACCCAAAACATTTTTTATAACACAGTGTAGGTCTCTAGCTTAACATCTGGGTGCTCAATTAATAATAGCTGATACCTAAGCATCCTACTATTAGACAACCACTTAGACCCTACTGCCGAAAGTAACCATGAGATGCTACGGGGGGTTCTGACAACTATAGGCTGTCCAGACAAGTTTTGGGACTTCTTCTATAAGCATTGCCCCTGTTGCCGCAACCCTAATATAACGTGGCCAGTTGCTAGTTACTAAATCTAGGTTCTTTGAAAAATACCCTAAGGTTTGGGATTCTCCTCACAGTTCTTGTACCAAGACCCCACCAGCTACTTTGTCCTTCTCATCTGAGTACGTATAGAAACTTTTATAACTTAGAAAGTCCTAATGCTGGGGCCTGGGCAATGGCACTTTTTAGTTTCTGGAACGTTCTCTCTTGGATAGATTCTCAATTAATATCACTCTCACTTTTTGTAAGAAGTCTCAGCCTAGGAGTGGAGTAGGGTCTTCATAAATTATTAAGAAATGATGTGCTATCAACACATTGCCTTAACTGTAAGTCAGAGGTATGGTTTTCCTTTTCTTCTGGGGAACACCGTCAATTCCTACTACTGTAAAGAATGAGGGAGAAAGGGAACCTCTAAAAGATTTTAGGACCAAGTTAAGTGGCTCCTGTGGCAATTAAAAATTGAAGAAACTTACTGGCCATGTCCATGATGATCCATGAGTTCTCTAATGCTATTTCAATAGTGTTGGTCAGAGCTGCTTGTGTTCCCAGGCCTTTCACTCCTCACACATCAGTGGCCAAAAGTGTCTTGTGATTTCCTCAGTGATCCCTGGGGAACACTGGGCAATCACATACTCAGTGAGCTACTTTGTTTCATGGGGAGCCGGGCATTCTTGGGGTCAGAGCCCTGCATTTCTGGTGGAGTTGTCCATGTTTTACACATTTGAAGCAGTTGGCAGTTTTTCCAGCCTGGGCCAAAGGAGGTGGTTGTGGTATTTGCTTTTAGAGCTGCTGCTAAAAGCTTAGCCTTATGTCCCTGTTCCTCCCTGTTACCTCTATGTCTCTACTGTTATACACTTCTAGCATGTGGGAAGGATTAATCTGGGGTCCCAAAGCTAACTTCTGCAATTTCCTGCAAATATCTAGACAGGAAGGCACTGTTTATTACAATCATTCCTTCTGGTGTGTTTGGGTCGAAATTAGTGAGCTTTGAGATGTTTTCACTGGGCAGCCTCTGAAACCGTAGGGTTCTTACCCTTTCCTTGATTGATTTCTGTCATTCTAGAAAAGTTTACTGGTTTAATTTGAATTGTCTTCATTTCCCCCTAGGACACAGAATACCATGTGACTTCTGGCCACTACTCCTGCCTGCCCTGGCTGATAGTTCTGCTGCGGGTCTATAGTGGGCATGACTACATTACCTATGAGGATAGTCGGTTTATGTTCATGAATGCTATTCCCATATGCCTGAGCAGTGGCTCAGATGTGGTTTTTCTCATCTATGGTACATGACTGTGAAAGTACCACTAGTAGATCTTTCCATGTTAACTCAAAAGATAGTATTAGTTGTTCAAATTCCTCTATGAATTTTGCTGGATTCTCTGAGAAGTTTTCTAATTTATCTTTACACTGTTGAATAAATCCCAGGGTGAAAGGCACATGAGCCTGCACTGGCTGCCCTGCAGGACCTGACTTTACCTGCAGAAGTAGATGGTTTGAGCGAGCATATGTGGTAGAGGCACTAGGGGTTACTGCCTCTTTCTTTAGGTCTTCACTGACAGTGAGATCCAGCACTTACTGCTAGGACTCACTTCTGCATGTTCTTTACACACCTCTAGTGTCTCCCTAAGAATAATAAAAGCCTGAACATATGGGACCTTTGTCCATTTCTTTTGCTTTTTGAAAAATGAGTCTAATTGGAGAAGGGCATTATAATTTAGAATTCATTTTCAGGCAATTTCTCCTGATCTCCCAGGGTGTATTAGGGCCAGACAGTATTACAAAAAAATATGATTTTCCTTTTCTTTAGGCTGTCAAGATCAACTCTTTTCCATTTTATGAGCAGTCGTCTCAGGGTAGAGTCATATAGGATCTATGTCACTTGACCCAGGTTAACTGGAATGAAAGCATGTCTCTAGACTGGACATCTCCTAATCCTAGAACTTGTTTAAGATCCAGGAGAGAGTGGAGCATCCTCTGTTTTCCTATTCTCTAGGGTATGTTATCATACCACAGATTTCCTGAAAGCTAGCCCAGGGTTATGGCTTGAATGTCTCCAAGGGAGTGTCCCACCTCTTGGTTCTCAGGTACCACCCATGTCCTATTATCAAAGACCCCACCCCCAGGTGAATTAGAATTGATGGTGTGGCACTCTAGGATAAGCCCTGGACTGCTAACTGAAGTAAAACTCACCAATAGGGTCACTATGAGTTGAATAGACTCAACAGTACAGTAAAATAACAACAATATATTAAAATTGTTTCCAATATCTTGCCATGGCAAACACTACTATAATTAATATCCTGTGAATTCATCAGCTTGCACATGTAAAATTTTATATATGGAATAGACATACCCTCTACTCAATATGATAGGTTCTAAAGAATAGGTCATTAAATGCAAATCATGATTATGCAAAAATAGGGAATAACTATATCAGATCACAAAATCGAGAATGTTTATATCATTACACAACTGCCAAATCACATCAGTACATAACTGCCAAATTACATCGTTACATTACTGCCAGACCATTAAGAACCATAGTTCAGCCTATTTGACACATAACCTTAACCAGCACAGCCAATTTACTCTTGCCTCACACCTCAATGTGTATTATTGCCAAATATATGTCATTAATGCAAAAAATATTTAGATGGTAGATTTTGCACTATTGTAAATTTGAAATGTTGGCTAATGAGATAGTAAAGAAGAGGGTATATATAGGAGTATTGCTGGACCAAAGTGCATATCCATTTTTTTTTCTTAAATGTTTTATTGTGAATTATGTGATAGTTTACATGGGAGAACATTAGTTTTATTTTCATTCTATTGTATATTGTCTCATTGCCATGGTTACAATCCCCTCCATGCATCATCAACCAACCAAAGGATATACCCTGTAATCCTTCCCCTGTACCCCCAGGTCTTCAACACATAGTCACTCTCACTCTCTGTATCTAAAGTCTCCAGCTGCTCCATCACTCCACATCATCATCTCTGCCTCCATTTCAGGCATCACTGCTTCTCTGGGTAGGGTCCCGCTCTCTGCTCTTCTCCCTTGATGGTCCTAGGGACCTCTGCTCCTAGACTGAAA
>NW_006415580.1:3517-4785 GCF_000296735.1 Chrysochloris asiatica | reverse complement strand
TGTTGTTGTTAAGTGCCATCGAGTCGGTTCCGACCCGTAGCGACCCTGAATAGGGTTTCCGAGGCTGTAAATCTTTACGGGAGCAGATCTCCTCATCTTTCTCCCGCGGAGCAGCTGGTAGTTTCGAACTGCTGACCTTCCGGTTCGCAGCCCGATTCGTAACCACTACGCCACCAGAGCTCCTTCTATCCACTTTAGCTTTTTAAAAAACAACAACACTCAGGCATATATACTAATTTACATCTCCAAAGGGCACATTCTGAAAGTTTGCCTTTTAGCCACCAGCTCTTAGTTCCTCTCTTCCCATAAATCTAGAGTCCTCAGCTGCTCCCCTCTCCACCATCTCATCTCTGCCTCCATCTCTGGCATCTCTGCTTCTCGGGATAAGGTCCTGTATTCTGCTTCTGTGCTTCTCCCTTGATGGTCCTAGGGTCCTCTGTTTCTGTACTGTAAGATTAACCACTCCCCTGTTGTTTTTTTACAAAACTTCTACCTATACCACTCATGAAATCCCATGTTTCAGAAACTGTGTGTTAAATGGTTTATGTATTCCCAATGAACCAGGCACCATTATTTTCATTCAGGAGCATGTTGGCTTCATATGATAAGTACTGAATTGTGAACCACAAGATGCATAGTTCGAGCCCACCAGATACTCTGCTAGAGAAATATGAGGCTTTCTCTCCTGAGAAGATTGAAAACCTCAGAGATACTTTATAGGGGTGCTATGAGTTCTGGCAATCAATTACCACCATCCTCATATTGCTCTATGTTACTACATTACATGATCAATAAACCACCTTAGGTATTAGCCATGAGTCCTGGCACGTTGGTATAGATTATTATTTAAACTTCTCAGAAATCCTATAAAGGGTTGCTATGAGTCTGAACTGACTCAACCACACTTAACAACAATAACAGGCATTTGCCAGGAGTCCTGGTGTGTTGCTGTGGGATAAGCACTGAACTGCTAACCTCAATATTGGTGGCTGAAAAACATACCAGTTGCTTCTTGGAAGTCCTATACAGGGTCATTATGAATCAGAACTGACTTGAGAGTAGTTAACAATAACTTGTACTAGTCACAAAATTGATGCCTTAAAGCAACAGAAATTTATAATTTAACGATAATTTATTGGCTAGAAAGCTTCCAGAGGTACATGCCAGATGCAAAAGAGGCTGTGGAATGAGGGATATCATTGCTAATGTCCAATGGATCTTGGCTGAAAGCAGAGAATATCAGAAAGATGTTTACCTGTGCTTTATTG
>NW_006415580.1:0-1012 GCF_000296735.1 Chrysochloris asiatica | reverse complement strand
CATTGCTCCCCACCCAGAACCAAACACTTAGGAGTAAGGATTGTGCTCCTATTTTTAAAATACTTCTTTCATTAAGTATCTCCACTGAAATCACTAAGCTCTGTAAAAAATCTGGGCAATAAGAGTGGGTGTTATTGTTTGAATCCATTTCCTCATTCTTATTCATTTGCAACATTCTGAGTCTAAGAATATCTTTGTCTGGGTGTCACCAATAATGCTGCCATTTGTCACCAAAGTCCTGAAGATTAATGAGTGAAGGTCTTGGAGTTGTAATGGAGAAGGAGGTGGGTCTCCACCACTGAAAATGGTCATGAATCTGTCTTTATTGTTATTCTCACCTGTCAAATATCAAAATACAATCATTTTTTAAATGAGCTAGCCTGTTACCTAAGCATATCTATATGATACAAGGACAGAAATTCATGTGATAACACACTTTAATTTTTTTAACGTATTATTGTGCTTCTAAGAGCCATGTTGGCACTGTGGGTTAAAGGTTTGGGTGCTGACTACAAGGCTGGCAGTTCAAAACCACAAACCACTCCAAGACAGAAACATCAGGCTATCTGTTCCTGTAAAGATTTATAGTTTCAAAAATGCTATATAAGATTGCTATGAGTAACAGTCAACTTGTTGGCAGTGTGTTTGGGTTTATTGTGTTTTAGATGAAATTCTAAACAGTAAATTAATTTCCTATTCAAAAACCTGTACAGTGGGGCTTAATGGCAGATTAGGGAGAAATCCAGTGCCAACCTCCAGCAGCAATAACACTGAATGCAAGACGAAGCAGTTTCAGGAATTATCCCAGAACTCTAAACTACATATAAAGGAATATTTACAAAGTTTGAAGGCTTACAGTCAATGGGTTTTGTATCAGAAGCAAGAAAACTGATGTTTTTTTTTTTTCTGATTGGCTAGACTCAGCAGCTGACAGTGCAGGGAAAGGATCAGAGCCACCACAGAAGTCTGAGTGATCCTCAGAGATAAAGATGTGAACATTCTTTTTTTTTTT
>NW_006415579.1:4499-5461 GCF_000296735.1 Chrysochloris asiatica | reverse complement strand
GCCTGCTTTTAATTTTTTTTTTTCCCCCCCTCTGGTGGTATTTCTTACAAGAAATATCTTTTGTTCCACTAGCCTTTCTGGGTTGGTCTACTTGTCTTTTCAAGTGTATATGCCCCACCTCAGGAGATTTTGATTGGGGCTCAGGATTCCACCATAATTCACAAGGCTTAACAAGAAGATATTTTCCCAGGGAAGATTCTAGTTCCTCTTTTTGCTTACCCAATCAGTTGTAGTCTGAAAATGGGTTTACAAGCTTTCTGTAATCATATTTCTCAATATCCCTTTCTATCACACTTATATGTGTATTTTACAATAGTAGACAGGGGAACTCAATAGCCACAAGACAGTCAAGCACCTTAACATTATTTCCTCTCTTTTACCCATTCAGAATATGTCTCCATTTCTGTATCACAGAGCCCTGATTTTTCAAGGTTGTGTACACATGCCTGTTTACCACTATCCAATTTAGCCTATGCGTAGCTTCCTGAGTTTTCTCCTATCTTTCTTATTCTTCCACCCCTGGTCCTTCTTGTATATTGCTCTACACATTTTTTATATTGCTCTCCCCATCAAAAGAGCTGTTGTGTGTCTAGTCCCTACCCTGTTAATTACTCTCCCCTCTTTCCCATCTTTGATAACCATCAAATAATTTTCTTTTGATGTAGAAAATTTTTCTTATACTTTAAAAATAATGATCTAATAGATTATTTGTCCATTTGTGAATGACTAATTTTACTCAGCATAATATCCTCAAGGTTCATCCATGTTATGAGGTGTTTTACAGCTTTATTGTTATTCTTCAAGGTAGCATACCATTCCATTGTGAGTATATACCAAAGTTTGTTTATCCACTCTTCCACTGATGGGTACTGAGGCTGTCTATATCTTTTTGTTACTGTGAATAATGCTGCAATGAACATTGGTGTGAGTATAGCTACTCATTTTCTGCCTAGTATTTTTTT
>NW_006415579.1:0-577 GCF_000296735.1 Chrysochloris asiatica | reverse complement strand
TTCATGACTT
Source organism: Chrysochloris asiatica (assembly GCF_000296735.1). Classification (NCBI taxonomy): domain Eukaryota; kingdom Metazoa; phylum Chordata; class Mammalia; order Afrosoricida; family Chrysochloridae; genus Chrysochloris; species Chrysochloris asiatica. The sequence continues at coordinate 567 of NW_006415579.1, read as the reverse complement.
TGGTTAGGTGCACCTTAGTCCTCAAAATCTTTGCTTTTCAACACTTTAAAGAGGTCCTCTGCAAGAAAATTGCCCAATGCAATACGTCATTTGATTTCTTGACTGCTGCTTCCATGAGTGTTGATAGTTGTTCCAAGCAAAATGAAGTCTTTCACAACTTCAATTTTTTCTATATATATATATATGTTTTTACTGGTCCTGTGATGAAGAATTTTATTTTCTTTACATTGAGGTACAACCATAATTTAGGCCATGCATGGTCTTTGATTTTCATCGGTATTTTAAGTCCTCTTCACTTTCAGCAATCAAAGTTGTATGGTCTGCAATCAGGTTGTCAGTGAGTCTTCCTCCAATCCTGAGGCCACATTTTTCTTTATATAATTTAGATATTCAGATTATTTGTTTAGCATACAGATTGAATAAATATGGTGAAAGAATACACCTTTGGTATACATCTTTCCTAATTTTAAATCTTTCGGTGTTCCCCTGCTCTGTTTGCACAACTGCTTCTTGGTTTATGTACAAGTTCCTCATGAGCACAATTAAATGTTCCAGGAATAAACATAC
>NW_006415578.1:4206-4749 GCF_000296735.1 Chrysochloris asiatica | reverse complement strand
ACTGACTCTGGGCCCAAGAGTCCCCAGGTCTTGCCACACTGCTGGCCAACCAGATCTCCACCTGGGTTCACAGGAGTCTATTGAACATTGTAGGGATTAGCTTGCAGCTTCATTGCTGTTTTTCCCTCACTTCCCCTTATCGATGACAAATATGGTCACCAATCAGAGCATGTATTCCCATTGAATCTTAGTCTTGGAAGGGGGTTTGCACGAGGGGACCCGACCACTTGCCTTGATGTTTCCTGGGCAAGCAACTTGCTTGTTCTTGTAGTAACAGTCAGTCTGCCTATATTGTTTTGTATTTTGCTTGTAGGTCTTTCTTTCAAGAATTATCTTCTGTTCTTCTAGCCACCCAGGCTGGTCTGCTCATTCTTTCAAGTGGAAATTTCCCATCTCTGAAGATTCTGGGTGTGGTTCAGGATTCCACCTATAGTCTTATGTAATACACAGGCTCTGCAGGAAGCCTCCTTCACTGGGCATGTTGTAGCCCCATTTTAGGTATTCCAATCAGTTATAGGCAGAAGATGGACTTACAAGCTTTCT
>NW_006415578.1:0-1446 GCF_000296735.1 Chrysochloris asiatica | reverse complement strand
AGCTGATATGAAGTGAGGGTAGATACACCAGAACACCCAAAGTTGCATATAGTACCCTTTTGACCTAGCCTCGATGGCTCGATAATCAGAACTTGATTAGAGGAAGATTGAAAAATTTATTTATTTATTTATTTTTGATAAAGGAAACAAGGGTAAATTGCTTCAATTTGATGAACCTGACCTATACGCAGAGCGGTAGTTACTCTAAATACCAACAGAGAGGGAAAGAGCCTTCACATCAAGTATCAACACTATCCCCTCTATACACAGGGTAGATAGGGACAGGCAACTTAGACATTGGCTACTTAAAATGAGGGGGCAATAAAGTCACAAAGTGACAGGCTTATAAGGTTTTAAGAGGGAGTTTAGTTTAAGAGTATGTGGGGAAAGAAAAAGTCCCCACTGAATAGCTGTCATTTTTTCTAGATGGGTCTGGTGAAAAGAGATGGGGATAAGATTCGTAAGATTCAATAGTGAATAATTGTTATCATGACTAATTGTGACTGTAACAATCGTAAAGGTAGACGTTTTGTAACAAAAACAGGGGAGTGGTTAATCTTACAGTCCAGAAATAGAGGACTCTAGGATCATCAAGAGAGAAGCGCACAAGCAGAATGCGGGACCTTATCCAGAGAAGCAACAGTGCCAGAGATGGAGGCAGAGATGGGGGCATGGAGAGGCGGAGAGGCTGAGGACTCTAGATTCATGGACTAAGAAGAGAGGGACTAAGATCTGGTGGCTAGGAGGCAGACATACAGAATGTGCCCTTTGGAGATGTAAATTATTATATATGCCTGAGTGATTTTGTGTGTGTGTTTGTTTTTAAAAAGCTAAAGTGGATAGAGAGAAATACTGTTAACTGATGGTACATGGAGGGGATTATAATAATTGTAATGAAACAAGGTATATGATTTGTTAAATGTAAAACTGATGATCTGCCCTGTAAACTTTCACTCAATCCACAATAAAAACCTTAAATAATAATAATAAAAAGGCAGCCAAACATCTTAACATTATTCCCCCCTTTTCCCCATTCCAACCATGTCTCAAGCCCTGTATTCCAGAGCCCTGTTGTTACAAGGTTGTTCATATATCATTATTTACCTCTGTCCCACTTAGCCCATTCAAACCTGCCTAATTGTTCTCTCATCTGCTTGTTCTTCCATTCCCCTGTCCCTTCTTGTATATTGCCCGCCTTCCCAGCACCCAAACTATCCTGTGTCTATTCCCTGCACTGTGCTCCACCTTCCCCTCCCTACCCTCACCACCCCCCTACATCCCAGCTACCAGCAAAGGATCCACCCCCTTTAGTATGGGTTCTTTTTCTTAGTCTTTTACAGTAGTGGTTCTATGCAGTATTTCTCCTTTTGTGACTGACTAATTTCACTCAACATAATGTCCTCAAGGTTCATCCATGTTATGCGGTGGCTTGCAGCTTCCTTGTTA
>NW_006415577.1:5454-6233 GCF_000296735.1 Chrysochloris asiatica | reverse complement strand
CACCCTGTGTCCAGTGTCCCCAGCCACTCCATCTGTCCACGTCATCGTCTCTGTCTCCATGCCTCTCTGGATAGGGTCCTGTTCTCCGTTCTTCTCACTTGATGGTCCCAGGAACCTCCGCTCCTGGACTGCAAAATCAATTGCTCTCCTCCTTTTGTCAAAAAACATCTACCTTTATATTTCCAAGCCTCACAGTCAGTCCTGATGGCAATTATTCACTGTTGTACCACAAGAGTCTTATCCCCATTTTCTTTTGCCAGCCCAGTCCCAATTGATTGGAAATCACTCAGTGGTGATCCTACCTACCCCAACCCAGTCTGGAACTAGGCTCCCTGTTGAAAGCTTCGAAGCCAGCTGCTTTTTGCCTTTATAGACCCTCCCATTTTGGGTATCCAACGTCTATGTTGCCCACCCCTGTCAATCCTGTGTACCGAGGGGGTGGGAGTGATCCTCATTGTAAAGATGTCTTCCTTTTTTTGAGCTGCTACGTCCATAAGTATAGGTAAAATTCATCAAATTGTAGCAGGTTACTCTTTTTCTTTTCCCCCTCTTCTTTCTTCTTCTAGTTGAGTTCTGATCATCCAGTCATCGAAGCCAGGTCAAGTGTGTACTATCTGCAAGTATGGGTGTTCTTGTGCATCTCCCCTCATTTCATATCAGTTGGACGCTTTCCTCTCCACTCTAGTCCTCTGTGGCCATGTCACTGCCTCTGGGCCCAGGAGTCCCAGGGTCTTGCCGTATTGCTGGCCATCCAGGTCTTCACCTGGGTTCACGGGGGT
>NW_006415577.1:0-1884 GCF_000296735.1 Chrysochloris asiatica | reverse complement strand
TGTGTGTATGTACCACAGTTTGTTTATCCATTCTTCAATTGATGGGTACTTAGTCTGTCTCCATCTTTTTGCTTTTGTAAATAGCACTGCTATGAACATTGGCATGCATATATCTACTTGTGTTATGGCTTGTATTTCTTGTGGGTGAATACCAAGTAGAGGAATTGCTCGGATCATAAGGTATTTCTATTTCCAACCTTCTGAGGAAGTGCCATATTGCTTTCCAGAGAGGTTGGGCCATTTTGCAATCCCACCAGCAATGCAGGAGTGTCCCAGTCTCTCCACATTCCCGCAAGCATTTATTGTCCCCTACTTTTTTTGATCTTTTCTGTTATTGCTGGTGTGAGATAACATCTCATTTTTGTTTTGTTTTGTATCTCTCTAATGGCCAGTGATCTCTGGTAATGTAACGGTTACTAATTGGGCTGCGAACCGCAAAGTCAGCAGTTCAAAACTACCAGCTGTTCCGCGGGAGAAAGATGAGGCTTTCTGCTCCCGTAAAGATTTTCAGCCACAGAAACCCTGTACAGGGTCACTATGAGTTGGAACCGATTCCACGACACATAACAACAACAACAATGGCTAGTGATCGTGAACATTTTTTCATATGTTTGTAGGCTGCCAGTATATCTTCCTTGGTGAAGTGTATGTTCATGTCCTGTGCCCATTTTTAAATTGGTTATTTGTCTTTTTCTTGTAGAGGTGTTGTAGTTTCCTATGTATTTTAGAAATGAGTCCCTTGTCTGATGTGTCATTCCAAAAGATTGTTTCTCTTTCTTTGGGTTCCCTTTTTACACTTTTGGTGATGTCTTTTGATGCACATAGTTTTTAGTTGTTAGTATGTCCCAATCACCTATTTTGTCTACTTTTGTTTGTGTAATTTTCAAAATGTTTGGTAGGTTGTGCATGCCCTGTATTAGAGCCCTCACATTTGTCCCTAGTTTTTCATTGATGACTTTCATAATTTTGAGATTCACCTTTAGGTCTTAAATCCATGCAGAGTTGGTTTTTGTATAGGGCGTGAGGTAAAGGTCTTGTTTCAATCTTTTGCATATTGCTTTCCAGTTCTGCCAGTACCATCTGTTAAAGAGACTATCTCTTCCCCATGTAACATACCTAGGCATTTTGTCAAAAATCAGTTGGCTGTATGTGGATGGGTTTATTTATGGATTCTCAATTCTGTTCCATTAACCAATGTATCCTTCATTGTACGAGTACCAGGCTGTTTTGACCACTGTAGCCATGTAGTAGATTTTGAAATTGGGGAGTGAGAGGCTTCCAACCTTGTTCTACTTCTTGAGCAGTGCTTTGCTTATCCTGGGTCTCCTTCCTTTCCATATAAAATTTGTAATATGTTTTTTCCATCTCTTTGAAGAATGTCACTGGAATCTGGATTGGGATTGCATTATATGGGTATATTGTTTTGGATAGTATTGACATTTTCATAATATTGAGTCTTCCTATCCAGGCATATGGTATGTTCTTCCACTTTTGTAAGTCTCTTTTGGTTTCTTGTAGTAGTGTTTTGTAATTTTCTTTGTATAGGTCCTTTGTTTATCTGGTTATGTTTATTCCTAAATATTTCATTTTAGGGGCAGCTATTGTAAATGGTATTTCTTTCCTAATGTCTTTTTCAGCACTGTCATTGTTACTATAGAGGAATCCTACTGATTTGTGTATGTTGATCTTATATCGTGCCACTTTGCTGAATCTTTGAATGATGTCTAGTAGCTTTTTTACTGAGTCTTTGGGGCTTTCTATGTATAGGATCATATCATCTGCAAATAAAGAGGTTTTTTTTTTTTAATGTTTTATTGTGAATTATATGATAGTTTACATGGGAGAACTTTAGTTTTACATTCATTCCATCGTATATCATCTCAT
>NW_006415576.1:3068-4628 GCF_000296735.1 Chrysochloris asiatica | reverse complement strand
ATATATATATATATTAATATCTGTGGTAGCTGGAAGGAAGTTTGGTGACTCCATACCGGACTGCGAACCACCAAGTCTGAAGTTTGAGCCTGCCAGCTGTTCTGCCAAGGAAAGATAAGTCTTTCTGCTCCTTCAAAGATTTAAAGCCTCAGAAATGCTATGCAGGGTCACTGTGAGTCAGAACCAACTCAATGGCACTTAATAGTAGCAACAACTGGTAGGTGAGATGTGGTCATGACATGATGTCACTTGTATTATGGTCTAGATTTGACTTTTTTCATGTCTTTTTAATGAATATAATTCTTCCATAACATACAACAACAATTTTTCTTCCAGTTCTTTTGGGGAACTTTTCTTTTCTCACACCATCCATACAATGATATGCAGCTGTTCAGTCTCAGTATTACATCACTCTGGCTACAAGAGTTGGCATGTGATGCAGGTTGATCTGATTTTCATCCCTAAATCTGTTGGGCACAATAATTGGTTTAGGAATATGCTCATGACTAAAGCATGGTCAATTCTTCATTTTTCCAAGTGGTAAAAATTATCATTCTTTGAGGGCAGGGGCTGGCAAACTTTTTTTCTGTAAAGAACCAGATAGATAATATTTTAGATTTTGTAGGCCAAGAGAAATAATACTGAAAATGTAATGTTGTTGTTGTTGTTCAGTGCCATCAGGTTGCTTCTGATTCATAGTAGCACTATGCACAACAGAAGGAAGCACTGTCTGGTTCTGGACCATCCCCACTATTGTCATGTTTGAGCCCATTTTTGCTGCTACTGTATCACTACTTCTCAGTGGGGGGGAGGGTCTTCCTGTTTTTCACTGACTTTCCACTTTACCAAGTGCGATGTCCTTTTCCAGGGACTGATCCCTCCTGACAACATGTCCAAAGAATGAGACAAAGTCTCACCATCCTTGCTTCTAAGAAACATTCTGGTTGTACTTCTTCTAAGACAATATTCTTCCCATAATTCAAATGCATCAATTCTTGTGTAGTCTTCTTTATTCATTGTCCAACTTTCATATGCATATGAGGCCATTGAAAATATCATGGCTTGGGTTAGGAGCACCTTAGCCCCCAAACTGAGGGCATTTCTTTTTAACACTTCAAAGAGATCTTGTGCTGCAGATTTGCCTAATGAATTATGTTATTCGATTCCTTAACTACTGTTTCCATGAGTATCGATTATGGATCAAACTAAAATGAAGTCTTGGACAACTTCAATTTTTTCTCCATTTATCATGATGTTATCAATTCATATAGTTGTCAGGATTTCTGCTTTCTTTAGAATGAGGTGCAATCCATACTGAAGGCTGTGGTCTTTGACCTTCATCAGTTAACATTTAAAGTTCTCTTCACTTCTGATTAGCAAGGTTTTACATCTATATCACAGGTTGTTAATGAGTCTTCCTCCAATCCTGATGTCATGTTCTTCTTTATATAGTCCAGTTTCTCAGATCATTTGCTCAGCATACACATTGAATAAGCCCTGGCACATATCTTCCCTGATTTTAAATCATTCAGTAGCCCCTTGTTCTGTTCTAACCACTGC
>NW_006415576.1:0-963 GCF_000296735.1 Chrysochloris asiatica | reverse complement strand
TCACCAGTAGACCAATGTGGTCGGTCGCCAGCAAGCTTACATGCTTGCTCATGTGTTCCCTTTGAGTTTCAGTCTTAGAGGGGGCTTTGAAAGAACTTTATTGCTTGCCCTTGCTGGCTTTCCAGCGAACAGCTTGCTTATTCTTGTAGTAGCCTTGTCATACTGACATTTTTTATTTTTTTTCTTCCTGATGATCCTTCTTTGAAGATGCATCTTCTGATGCTCTAGATTTCCAGGCTGGTCTGCTTGTCCTTTCTAGTGGGACTGTCCCACCTCAGAAGGTTCTGGATGGGATTCAGGATTCCACCTTAGGTCCTATACTCTTCAAAGACTCTACAAGAGGCCTATTTCATTGGTCAAGTTTTAGAACCCCTTTTAGGTTTTCTAATCAGTTATAGGCTGAAGATGGGCTTACAAATTTTCTGTAATCATGTTTCCAGATTACACTTAAGTGTCTATTTTACAATAGTATACAAGGGAAAACAATATTCATAAGACAGTCAAGCATCTTAGTATTATTTCCCCTCTTCAAACTATGTGTAGATCCCTGTATCACAGAGCCCTGTTGTTCCCAGGTTAAGCATGCATCATTATTTACCTCTGTCCCACTTATTCCCCATGCAAACCTGTCTCAGTGTTTCCCTATCTACCTTGTTTTTCCACCTTCTCATCCTTCTTGTATTGCCCTCCCCAACATCCGAATAATGATGTGTCTGGCCTTACCCTGTGCTCTATCATCATCTCCCTCCACCTCCCCTGAAACCCCACCCCCAACCCCACTGTTGTGGCTACCTTATATTCCATTAACTTTTCCCTCCATTTAAGACCTTCTGTTTTATCCTGTAATCTACCTGACCTTCCTACCAGCTTCCTCTGTTACTCTGTGTTTACTTTCTTTCACATTGCAATTGTTTTGATCATAGACTGACTTCCCAGATCCTCTGAATTTGTTCTTATGGTTTT
>NW_006415575.1:2933-4665 GCF_000296735.1 Chrysochloris asiatica | reverse complement strand
TTATTATGAGGGACCAGTCCCTAAAAAAGAACATCATGCTTGGTAAAGTGAAAAAGAAGATCCTCAATAAGCGGCTATAACAATGGTCTCAAATATAATAATCACTGTGATGATGGTGCTGAACTGTGCAGTATTTCTTTCTTTTGTACATGGGATAGCGTTGATATGAGAAATACAGCACAGAGATACCAATGTTTTGGGATCAGACGATACAGAGTTATTTAAATTTAGATGTCTTTGTTGAGTAGACCTTATGATGTGACTTGAGCAAAGCTTTCAAGACCTTCATTGGCTGATGAAGAATGACTCAAAATGAGAAGAAACAGCTGTAAATATTCATCAGTAATCAGAACGTGGAATGTATGAAGTATGAATCTGAAAAAATTGAAAGTTGACAAAAATGATATCCTACTCATTAGATAGCTGAAATGGACTGGTACTGGCCATTTTGATTCAGAAAATTAAGTGGTTTATTATGAAAAATTAAAGAAGAATGGCATCTCACTCATTATAAAAAAAATTTAAAAAAATTAAGATCAATCCTGAAATACAATGCTGTCCGTGATAGGATAATATCCATACAATGAAGACCAGTAAATACGATTATTATATAAGTTAAGTACCAACAACTAAAGCCAATGATGATGAAAAGGATTTACCAATTTCTTCAGTTTGCAGATCAAATCTGCAATCCAGATTCATTGATAATTAGTGGATTTGGAAAGCAAAGGCTGGAAACAAAGAGGAAGCATTAGTAGTTAGAAAATATGGCTTTTATAATAGAAACAAAGATGGAGTTGTTGTTAGAAACAATCAAGTTGGTATCAACTCAGAGAAACCTTATACACAACAGAAGGAAACACTACCCAGTTCTGCACCTCATAATCATTGTTACATTTGAGCCCATTGCTGCTGACAACGTGTCAATCCATCTTGTTGGACACCTTCCACTTTTATGTTGACCCTCCACTTTACCAAACATGATGTCCTTGATCAGATAGTGTGAAATATCTGAAGTATGAAATACGAGATCTGGGCATCCTGGCTTCCAAGGAACATTGAGGTTGTACTTCTCCTAACACAGATTGGTTTGTTCTTTTGGCAGTCCATGGTACTTTACACCTTCTCTTCCAACACCATAAATCAAATGCTTTAATTGTTCTATGGTCATCCTTATTCATTGCCCAACTTTCACATGCATATGAGGCTATTGAAAATACCATGGCTTGTGTCAGGAGTACCTTAGTCCTCAAACTGATATCTTTACTCTTCATCACTTTAAAGAGGTCTTGTTCAGCATATTTGCCTAATGCAATATGTCATTTGTTTTCTTTACTGCTGCTTCCATGAGTGTTGATGGCTGATCTGAGCAAAATAAAGTCTTTAACAACTTCTATCTTTTCTCCATTTATCATGATGTTATTTATTGGTTCAGTGGTAAGGATGTTTGTTTTCTTTACATTGAGGTCCCACCTGTACTGAAGGCTATGGACTTTGATCTTCACCAGTAAGTATTTCAAGTCCTCTTCTTTTTCAGCAAGCAAGGTTGTATTATCTGCATAACTCAGGTGATTAATGAGACTTCCTCAAATCTGGTTGCCATGTTCTTCTTCATATAATCCAGCTTTTCATATTATTTGTTCTGTTCAAACAACTGCCTTTTGGTCTATGTGCAGGTTCCACATGAGCACAACTGGTATTCCGAGGTACTCATTCTCTACAATGTTGTCTA
>NW_006415575.1:0-1268 GCF_000296735.1 Chrysochloris asiatica | reverse complement strand
ATTAAAAATGGCCAATATCAGTCCATTTCAGCTGACTAATGCCTATGAAATTGATGTTTATGCATTCTATTTCCTTTTTGAAAACTTCTAATTTTCCTAGATTCATGCTTTGTACATCCCATGTTCTGATTTTTAGTGGATGTTTATAACTTTATTTTGAGATGTGCCCCATCAGCAGATGAAGGTCTCAAAAGCTCTACTCCAGTCATGTCATCGTGGTCAACTCTAATTTGAGGAGGCAGTTCTTCACCAGTCATATTTTGAAATATTTCCAATCTGTTTGACTCCCCTCTGGCACTATATGTGACAGTATTCTGGTGCTCGTCATCATGTTTCAATAGTCACTATTCTATTTCTATTTGACAGTGCCCACTGCTATTCAGAAGGTTTTCACTGATTAGATATTAAGAAGTTGTCCAGATTTCCTTCTTCCTAGTCTGTTTTCATTTGGAAACTAATCTGAAACCTGTCCATTATGAGTGACCCTGCTGGTATTTTAAATACTGGTGGCATGGCTTCCAGAAGTACAGCAATACCACCACATTGTTACAAATGGACAGATGAGTGGTGGAATTTATATTTAGTATGATAGAATTATACAAAGCAAATGTCTTATTCTTTCCAAATAACTTTTTTCAACCACATAAATAAATGATACATGGACCTAGCCAAATAGAAAATACAGGAATAAAATTAACTGTATCTAAGAAGCAGACAATGGAGACACTCAATACGATCAGGCAAAACAAGGCCAGAAGTTGCCCATATGGCCTACAATCAATTGTTGTTGTTAGGTGCCATCAAGTCAGTACCAACTCATAAAAACCCTATGCACAACAGAACGACACAGTGCCCGATCCTGAGCTAAGTTCACTATTGTTGCCACGCTTGAGTATAACGATGCTAACACTTTGCCAATACATGTCGCTGAAGGTCTTCTTCTTTTTCTCTAACCCTCCACCTTACCAAACATGATATCCTGCTCCAGCGACTGGTCCCTCCTAACAATATGTCCAAAGTATGAGAGAAGAAGTTTGGCCATCCTGGCCTCCAAGGAGCACTTGGGCAACACTTCTTCCAACACAGATCTGTTGGTTCTTTTGGCAGCCCACGGAATTTTCAATATTCTCCTCCAACACCATAACTCAAAAAAAAAGCATCAATTTTTCTATGGTCTTCTTTATTCACTGTCCAGCTTTCGCATGCATATAAGGTTATTGAAAATACCATGGCTTGGGTCAGGTGCACCTTAGTCCTCAAGCTGAAAT
>NW_006415574.1:2912-4687 GCF_000296735.1 Chrysochloris asiatica | reverse complement strand
CTCCCCAGCTGTAAGTCTTCCAACCTTCTAAATATTCCTTTATATGTGGTTCAGAGTACTGGGACCATTCCCTGAGCCGTCTTGGTCCTGTATTCTGTGTTGTTCTCAGCAGAGCTCGTCACTACCTATACTGATAATTTTTATGCCACAAAAGGCCATTTCAAATTATCCTTTATGGTGTGCATGTCATCAAGGTGAAAACCATAAGTCTTGTTTTTATAAACCTTCCATAAAAAGTTAGTATTAGAGCTTGTAATCTGTTGCCAGTTTTTCTTCATCATTCTTTCCAATCATATTTTTATGTCAAAACTTAAAGTCTTACTATTATCAGTTAAGATAATTAAATCTAGACCTGACAAACAGCAGATATGAAAAATATTTGTTTTCCATCTTCTGATGTAATGCCTTTATATAATTTTAAGACTCATTTAAAATCTTCTATACAAATCTCTTTATCAATTTAGGTAGGTACTAAATGTGACCACTTCATGTTTTCTCTTAAGAAAGTTTGAACCCTGAACACTATAATCACTTTCCATGATCAGAGGTAATATTGGTTTGGTAATCTGAGCCTGTCCCAGAAGATTAAATTTCCCCACATATCTCTGTGCTTCTAAAAGTCTATGAATAGGTTAATCTCTGAGGTAGATCCAGCAGTTATCTAGGTGAGTTTTCCTGAGTGAAGAGTGATTACATTTATACTATCTGTTCCCAAAACACCTAAACAAAACGTGACTCTTCAGTCAATTGTAACTCAGAGATCTTAGATAACAGAATAGGACTCCCCAATAGTGTTTCCAAAATATTTTTGGACATAGACTGCCGCATCTTTCTCCCTTTGAGCAGCAGATGGGTTTGAACCACCTCACCTATGTTTCAGGTAGCAGCTAAGCACATTAGCCACTGTGCCACTAGGGCCCACAACTGTTGCAAAGTTAGTAGGAAATTTATTAAAATTCCCTATATTTGAGTAGTATTAATTCTATTGAAATCTCAAACTTTTCAAAGGGCTTGATCAATAAAACAGAATACTTAAGGAAGTGATAAGTAGCACAAGCTCTGTCTTTATCACTATAGCTTCAAGGACACTCTGAATATGTATTCCAGAAGCAAATAGTCTCAATTTTCTGTTGCTTAAAATAGATTGTAAAATGAAAAGTACTTTGGTTTAGATACAGTTGCCATTGAATTTAAATGAATTCTAGTTCTACTTTCTTTTCATACATTATTGGAAAAAAAAATGGATTCTCTGTTATCAACTAGAGTCTATCTTCACTAGGTAGAAAGAAATAGGCAAATTACTTTTGGAAGATTATACGAAGAGAAAGGAGTTAAATATAGATTGTACCTTTGAGAAAAAATATATCCAAACTTTTAATATTAAATAAATTGGGAACTGTACAAATCTTTGAAGTCATCAAAATGGAAGGGGTGACCATTCAAGATCAGAAGGGCAACATTTAACTAACAACAACGTTGAGAAGGGTGGAATGGAAATAGGAATCACAGGGAGGAAGTGGGATAACCGTTGTTGTATGGAGGGGATTGCTATCATTGAGATGAAACAAAGTGTATGATTTGTTGAATGTAAAACTGATGATCTTCTCTGTAAACCTTGACTCAATTCACACTAAAAAGTTTTTCCAAATGAAATGATATTAACAATAAAATTTTGCTCTTTACTTTTCTAAAAGAAGATTATATGAAACAGAATGAAATATGATATCTTGCAGAAATAGGCTAAGTTATTAGGATTCAAAAATAAAAATAATGTA
>NW_006415574.1:0-662 GCF_000296735.1 Chrysochloris asiatica | reverse complement strand
TAGAAAACCCCAAAGACTCAGTAAAAAAGCTACTAGACCTCATTGGAAGGTTCAGCAAAGTGGCAGGAATTAAGATCAACATACAAAAATCAGTTGGATTCCTCTATACCAAAAACGACAGCATTGAAAAGGACGTTAGGAAAGCAATACCATTTACAATAGATGCCCAAAGGATGAAATATCTAGGAATAAATGTAACCAGAGAAACACAACACCTATACAAAGAAAACTACAAAACACTACTACAAGAAACCAAAAGAGACCTACAAAACTGGAAGAAGGTGCCATGTTCTTGGATAGGAAGACTTAACATTGTGAAAATGTCAATACTGCCCAAAGCAATTTGTACATATAATGCAATCCCAATCCAGATTCCAATAACATCCTTCAAAGAGATGGAAAAAACAATTACAAACCTTATATGGAAAGGAAAGAGACCCCGGATAAGCAAAGGACTGACTTCCAGATGAACAAACAAATCTGTGCTGGAATAAGTATAACCAGAATGCTCCTTAGATGACAAGAAGGCCAGACTTTGTCGCTCATACTTCCGACATTATATCAGGAAGGGCCAGTCCCTAGAGACCTTGGTAAAGTGGAGGGTCAGCCAAAGAGAGGCAGACCTCCAACATGATGGACTGGCACAGTGGCAGCAGCAATGG
>NW_006415573.1:4567-5235 GCF_000296735.1 Chrysochloris asiatica | reverse complement strand
TCTTCATAGTTGTAGGATTTACACTTAGGTTTTTAATGCATGTTGACTTTGTTTTTGCATATGGTGTGAGATATCAATCTTGTTTCAATCTTCTGCAAATGAATTTCCAATTTTGCCTACACCGTTTGTTGAAGAGACTGTCTTTTCCACAATTAATGTGTTTTGATCCTTTATCAATGATCCTCTGACTGTATGTGGATGGATTTACTTCTGGGTTCTCAATTCTGTTCCTTTGACCTATGTATCTTCCGGTATCCCAGTACCAGGTTGTTTTAACCACTGTGGTTGCATAGTAAATTTTGAGATCCGGAAGTGAGAGATCTCCAATATAGTTCTTCTTAAGCAGTGCTTTTTTCCTCAGTGGTCTCTTTCCTTTCCATATAAAGTTACTGATAAGTCTTTCCATCTTTTCAAAGAATGCTGCTGGAATATGAATTGGGATTGCATTATATATATATATATATATATAATATTTTGGGTAGTGTTGACATTTTCACAATGTTAAGTTTTCCTCTCCACGAGCATGGCATATTCTTCCACTTTTTGTAAGTATCTTCTGTTTTCTTGTAGTAATTTTTTTGTTTTGTTTTTTTAATTTAAGGTTTTTATTGTGGATTGAGTGAAAGTTTACAGGGCACATCATCAGTTTCACATTCAACAATTCATAT
>NW_006415573.1:0-1067 GCF_000296735.1 Chrysochloris asiatica | reverse complement strand
TAGAAAGGGAATACTTTCTATTTCTCTCCATTAAGAGTAATGTTAGCTGGGGGATGTATATGTTGTTAAGTGCCATTGATTCAGTTCTGACTCATAGTGACCCTATATAAGCTTTCCAAGGATCGGCTTGGGTTTGAACTGTTTTCCTATGGATAACAATAAAGTGCTTTCCCTAGAGCACCATGACCTTAATTATGTTGAGGAACTCTTCTTTTATGCCTATTTTGTTGTTTTCTGCCATTTTTTTTTTTTTTTTTTTTTAATAAGGAATGGATGTCGGATTTTGTCAAAAGCCTTTTCTTCCATTGAAATGATGGTGTGGTACTTTTCCTTTGTTATATTTATGTGGTGGATTAAGTTAATCGCTTTTATAATATTGAACCATAGTTGCATCCCTGGTGTGAATCCCATTTGGTCATGATGTATTATTTTTTATATGTTAGTATATTCTATTGGTTAGGATTTTGTTGAGAATTTTTGCATTTATGCACATGAGGGATATTGGTCTATAATTTCTTTTTACTGCTGTCTTTGACTGGTTGGGTATCAGGGTTATTCTCTCTTCATAAAATATATTCAGAAGTTCCATCCTTTTCTATGTCTGGCATTGCTGTTGTTGTAAAGTGCCATCAAATCAGTTTGGACTCATAGTGACAGTGTATAGGGTTTATGAGGAGCAGCTTGTAAGCTTCAAACTGAACTTGAGTCCCATGCATTAACCCATGTTCTGGAACAGTTTGAGTAAAATTAGTGTCAGCACTTCTCTGATTGTAGAATTCATCAGTAGAGCCATCTGGGTCTGTACATTATTTTTATTGGGAAATTTTTAATGATTTGATCAATTTATTCTTTTCTTATAGATCTGTTCAAGTTTTCTATTTCATTCTGTGTTAGTTTAATTAGTGTGCTTCCTAAAATTTATCTGTTTCTTCTAGATTTTAAAATTTATTGGTGTATAAGTCTTCATTGTTGTAAATGTTTGGTTCTGTCAAGTTGGTTCCAACTCATGATGACCCTGTATATGGTTTCCAAGGAGTGGCTGGTTGGTTTGAACCACCAGCTTTGCA
>NW_006415572.1:4209-4940 GCF_000296735.1 Chrysochloris asiatica | reverse complement strand
ACACCTTGTTTCATTACAATGATTATAATCCCCTCCATGTACCATCAGTTAACACTATTTCTCTCTATTCACTTTAACTCTTAAAAAAAAACAAAAAAAAAAACCACTCAGGAATATATAATAATTCACACCACCAAAGTGCACATTCAGCAAGTCTGACTCCTAGCCACCAGCTCTTAGTCCCTCTCTTCCCATGAGTCTAGAGTCCTCAGCTGCTCCCTCTCTCCATGTCCCCATTTCTTCCTCCATCTCTGGTGCCGCTGCTTCTCTGGATAAGGTCCTGCATTCTGCTTATGCTCTTCTCTCTTGATAGTCCTAGGGTCCTTTGTTTCTGGACTGTAACATTAACTACTCTCCCATTTTTGTTACAAAACTTCTACCTTTACAATTGTGACAGTTGCAATTAGTCATAGTAACAATTACTCACTATTGAATCGTAAGAATCTTATCCTGATCTCTTTTAACCAGACCCATCTAGACAAGATGAAAACCATTCAGTGGGGACTGTTTCTTCCCCCACACACTCTTAAACTAAATTCTCTCTTGAAACGTTGTAAGCCAGTCACTTCGTGCCTTTAATGCCCCCTGTTTTAGGTAGCCCGTTCCTATCTACCCTGTGTACAGAGGGGATAGCATTGATACTTGATGTGAAGGCTCCTTTCCTTTCTGTTGGTAGAGTTACTACCTCCAAGAGTATAGGTGAAGTTCATCAAATTGTAGCAATTTACTCT
>NW_006415572.1:0-1339 GCF_000296735.1 Chrysochloris asiatica | reverse complement strand
TAATGAAACAAGCTATATGAATGGTTGAATGTGAAGCTGATGATGTGCCCTGTAAACTTTCACTCAATCCAAAATAAAAACATTTAATAAATAAAAAAAAAAATAAAAAAATAAAAAACAATATAGATGGTGACTATACACATGGCCCTCACCAGATGGAATATACAACAATCAAAGTAACTACATCTGTAGGAATAGATGATACAGAAGCTCAATATCATCAGTCAAAATGAGGTCAGTTTCCAACTGTGGAACACACCATCAATTGCTCATGTGCAACTTCAGGCTGAAGCTGAAGAAAATTAAGACAATTTCACAAGAGCCAAAACATGACCTTGAATGTATCTCACCTGAATTTAGAGACCATATCAATCAAGAACAGATTTGAAGCATTTGACACTAATGACCCAAGATGAGAGAGTTGTGGGATGACATCAAGAACATCATACATGAAGATAGCAAAAACTCATTCAAAGACAAGAAAGAAAAAAAAATTCAAAATAAATCTCAAGAGACTCTGAAACTTGTTCTGAATGTAGAGAAGCTAAAGCAACTGGAAGAAATGAGGAAGTAAAAGAGCTGAACAAAACATTTAAAGGGCAGCTAAAAAAGACAAAGTCAAATATGATGATGAAATATGCAAAGACCCTGTTAGCAAACCAAAGGGGAAGAACATGCTCAGCATTTCTCAAGCTGAGAAACTGAAGAAAAATTCCAAGCCTCAACTTCCAATACTGAAGGACTCTATATGAGTATTGTTATTGTTGTTGTTAAGTGCCTTCGAGTCGGTTCCGACCCATAGCGACCCTGTACAGGGTTTCTGAGGCTGTAAATCTTTATGGGAGCAGAACGCCTCATCTTTCTCCCGCAGAGCGGCTGGTAATTACGAACTGCTGGCCTTAAAGGTTCGCAGCCCGATTCGTAACCACTACGCTACCAGAGCTCCTTATATGAGTGTGGTGCTGTAGAATAAGCACTGCATTGCTGCTGACCTCCAGTTCAGCGGTCCAGACCCACCAGCAGATCCTTGGAAATCCTATACAAGGTCACTATGAGTTGGAACTGAAGTGATGGCACTTAACTTAACAACAACATGGGCAAAATATTGTGTGATAAAGGAAGCATCAAAAGCAGATGGAAAGAATACATAGGCACTATGTAGGATAAAAGGAGCTGTGGTGGCGTAGTGGTTACGAATCGGGCTGCGAACCTCAAGGTCAGCAGTTGGAAACTACCAGCTCTTTCGCGGGAGAAAGATGAGGCTTTCTGCTCCCGTAAAGATTTACAGCCTCGGAAACCCTGTACAGGGTCGCTATGAGTCGGAACCGACTCCACGGCA
>NW_006415571.1:3365-4743 GCF_000296735.1 Chrysochloris asiatica | reverse complement strand
GGACTCATCTGTCATGTAGCTAGAAACCTGTATATGGCAATGTTGCACTTCTCTTCCATGTAGCTAGCTCTCTATATAAGGACATTTGGACTCATGTGCCATGTAGCTAGCTCTCAGTATAGATACATATTGAACTCATCTGCCTTATAGCTAGTACTCTGTATATGAACATGTTGGACACATTTGCCATGTAGCTTACCCACATTGTATAGACATGTTGGACTCCTCTGCCATATAGCTAGTACTCTGTATATGAACATATTGGACTTGTCTGCCATGTTGCTAGCTCCCTGTATATGGATATGTTGGACTCATTAGCCATGTAGCCATCTCTCTCTGTATGAACATGTTGGACTCTTCTGCCTTGGTTGTAGTACTCTATATGTACACATGTTGAACTCATCTGCCATGTAGCTAACTCAGTATATTGACAAGTTGGACTCATCTGCCATGTAGCTAGTACTCTGTATATGGACATGTTGGACTACTCTACCATGTACCTAGTTCTATGTATATGGACATATTTGATTTGCCTGCCATGTAGCCAGATCTCTGTACATGGATATCTTGGACTGATCTGCCATGTAGGTACCTCTCTGTATATGAATATATTGGACTTTTCTGCCATGTAGATAGCTCTAACTATATGGACATGTTGGATTCATCAGACATGTAGTCAGCTCTTTCTGTATAAACATGTTGCACTCATCTGACTTGTATCTTTCCCTATAAGTATGCACATGTTGGACTCATCTGCCATAGAATTAAGTCTCATTATATGGACATGTTGTACTCATTTGCTATATAGCTATAACATGGAGTACTCTGCCATCTAGCTAGCTCTCAGTAAATGGACACGTTGGACTCATCTGCCATGTAGCAATTATTCTGTATATGGACATTTTGGAATATTCTGCGATATAGCTAGCCCTCAGTATATGGACATGTTGGACTCACCTGTCATTTGGCTACAACTGTGTATATGGAAATGTTGCACTACTCTGCCATGTAGCTAGCTCTCTGTATATGGACACGTTGGACTCATCTGCCAAGTAGCTAGAACTCTGTATTTGGAAATGTTTCACTACTCTGCTATGAAGTTAACTCTCTATATATGGACGTTTATGGACACGTCAGCCATTTAGTTTGCTCTTTGTACATGGATATGTTGGACTGATTTTCCATGTAACTAGAATTTGGTTTATGGACATGTTGCACTACTCTTCCATATAGATAATTCTCTGTATATGGACATTTGATATACGTCTGTCATGTAGCTAGATTTTTTTTGCATTGATATGTTGAACTGATCTGCCATGTAGGTAGTTTTCTGTATATTGGACTTGTCTGCCATGTAGCTAGTTCTCAGTATATGGAC
>NW_006415571.1:0-2305 GCF_000296735.1 Chrysochloris asiatica | reverse complement strand
CCTCTGCCATGTAGCTAGAACTCTGTATATGGAAATGTTGCACTACTCTGCCATGTAGCTAGCTCTCTGTATATGGACATGTTGGACACATCTGCCTTGTAGCTAATACTCTGTTTATGGACATGTTGCACTACACTGCCATGTAGCTAGCTCTCTCTATATGGACACTTTGGACTCGTCTGCCATGTAGCTAGCTATCTGTTCATGGATATGTTGGACTGATCTGCCATGTAGGTAGTTCTCTGTATCTGAACATATTGTACTTGTCTGTCATGTAGCCAGCTCTCAGTAATGGATATGTTGGATTCATCAGCCATGTAGCTAGCTTTCAGTTTATGAACATGTTGGACTCATCTGCCTTGTAGCTAGTCCTCTGTATATACATATGTTGGACTCATCTGCCATGTAGTTGGAACTCTGTATATGGACATGTTGCACTACTCTGCCATGTAGCTACTACTCTTTATATGGAAATGTTGCACTACGCTGCCATGTAACTAACTCTCTTCGTATGGACATGTTGGACTCATTGGCCAAGAAGCTAGAACTCTGTATATGAAAATGTTGCAATGCACTGCCATGTAGCTTCCTCTCTGAATATGGACTTTTTGGACTCGTCTGCCATGTAGCTAGCTCTCTGCATATGGATATGTTGGGCTGATCTGCTTTATAGGTATTTCTATACATATGAAGATATTGTTCTGCTCAGCAATGTAGCTAGCCCTCTAAATATACACATGTTGGACCCATGTGCCTAGTAGCTAATTCTGAGTACATGGACATGTTGGAGTCATCTGCCATGTAGCTAGTACTCTGTGTAAGGACGTGTTGGACTACTCTGCAATTTAGCTAGCTCTCACATATGGACATGTTGGACTACTTTGCCATGTACCCAGAACTCTGTGTATGGAAATGTTGTAGTACTCTGCCCTTTAGCTAACTTTCTGTATATGGACACGTTGGACTCATCTGCCATGTAGCTTGAACTCAGTATATGGAAATGTTGCACTGCTCTGCCATGTAACTTGCTCTCATTATATGGACATTATGGACTCGTCTTCCATGTAGATTGCTCTTTGTAAATGGATATTTTGGACTGATCTGCCATGTAGGTAGCTCTCTATATATGAACATATTGGACTTGTCTGCCATGTAGCTAGATCTCAGTATATGTACATGTTGGAATCATCTATCATGTATCCAACTCTCTGTGTATGAATATGTTGGTCTCATCTGCATTGTAGCCAGCCCTCTATATATACACATGTTGGACTCATTTGCCATGTAGCTAACTCTTAGTATAAGGACACGTTGGATTCATTTTTCATGTATCTAGAATTCTGTGTATGGTAATGTTGCACTACTCTTCCATGTATCTAACTCTCTGTATATGGACATTTTGGACTCGTCTGCCATGTAGCTAGCTCTCTATGTATGGACATGTTGGACACATCTGCCTCATAGCTAACCCTCTAAATATACACATCATGGATTCATCTGACATGCAGCTAAGTCTCAGTATATCAACATGTTGGACTCATCTGCCATGTAGCTACTACTCTGTATATGGGCATGTTGGACTCATCTGCCATGTAGCTGGAACTCTTTATACGGAAATGTTGCAGTACTCTGCCATGTACCTAGCTCTCTGTATATGGACGTTTTGTACTCGTCTGCATGTAGCTAGCTGTGTTTACATGAATATGTTGGAATTATCAGCCATGTAGGTACCTCTCTTTATATGAACATATTGGAGTTGTCTGCCATATAGCTAGTTTTCTATATATGGACATGTTGGACTCATCAGCCATGTAGCCAGCTCTCTGTATATGGATATGTTGGACTCATGTGCCATGTAGTTAAAATTCTGTATATGGAAATTTTACACTACTCTGCTATGTAGCTATATCTCTGTATATGGACATGTTGGACTCATCAGCCATGTAGCCAACTTTCAATGTAAGAACATGTTGGACTCTAAATATACACATGTTAGATTCATCTGCAATCTAGGTAATACTCAATATATGGACATGTTGGACCCATCTGCTATGTAGCTAGTACTCTGTATATGGATATATGTGACTACTCTGTCATGTAGCTAGTTCTCAGTATATGGACACGTTGGACTCATTTGCCATGTAGCTGGATCTCTGTATATGGAAATGTTGTACTACTCTGCCAGGTAGCTAGCTCTCTTGATATGGACATTTGTGACTAGTCTGCTATGTAGCTAGCTCTCTGTACAAGGATATGTTGGACTGATCTGCCATGTAGTTAGTATTCTGTATATGACCATATTGGA
>NW_006415570.1:0-4547 GCF_000296735.1 Chrysochloris asiatica | reverse complement strand
CAACACCCTTGGGTAGCCATAGTCCTCTGTGCTTAATCCAATTAGGCTTCAGCTCTGCAGTGAGCATCTCATTGGAATGAGTACTGTTGATTATTGAACTTTTTTTCCTGATAATGTTCCAGTACTGGCCCTTGAGAATACCAGAAAACTATAAGCATCAAATTTCCAGCTGATGGTTGACTTTTGAGCTTTTTCTGGATTACTGACTGAGAATATCTCCATTCTATACTCTGCTGCTTACTCTCAGTTTATAGTGATGATGACTCCATGTCTCCTCACTAGTCACAATTTTTTTAAAGAAACTTTTACGTTCCTTGGAGCATCAGTCCAAATTTTGTTTGCAGATGTCCAAATACTTCTGTTTATGCTCTTCTGTTGTTTCATTACGCATCTTGCACAAACTTTTCAAAACACATGTATATATATACACAGACACATAGACACAATCACTAGCTACATTTCTGTAGAGAACCCTGACTAAGACATTAACACTTTGGTGCAATCCACCACTCTTTTTTTTAATTTGAATTACTCCTAAATTACTTGCCTGAAGAGCATTCAAACTGGTCTCCCTACGTCGATATTTGACCCCTATAGTCTATTCTCAAAACAGTAGCCTTTTTTTTTATAGCAATAAATTCATACTTATTGATAATTACATGGAATGTAAATGAATTAAAAGCACCAGGCAAGAGAGTAGTAGAATCAGTAAGAAAACAGGACCCATCAATATGCTGCCTACAAGAAACACATCATACTCACAAAGACAAAAATAGATTAAGGATTAAAGGGTGGAAAAAATACATCAAGCCTACAGCATTAAAAAAAAAAAACAAAAAAAACAGGGATGACAATATTAAGGCAAAAAACATCATAAGAAACAAGGAAGATCATTTTATGATTAGTGTCAACTGAACAACAAAAAAATAACCATGATAAGTATCTGTGTAGCCACTGAAAAAGACTCAAAATACATAAATAAAACTCTAGAACTGAAGAGAAAAATAGACAACTCTACAATAATAATTGTTGTTGTTGTTAGGTGCCATGGAGTCAGTACCAACTTTTGAAGACCTCATGCACAACAGAATGAAACACTGCTCAGTCCTGTCTTAATTATTTCTATTGAACCCACTGGTGCTGCACTGTGTTAATCCATCTTTACAGGACTTCCTCCTCTTCACCGATCCTCCACTTTACCAAGCATGATTTCCTTCTACAAGGACCGATCCCTCCTGATAATGTGCCTTAAGTATGAGAGACAAAGTCTGGCCATCCTGGCTTCTAAGGAGCATTCTGGCTGTACTTCTTCCAACAGATTTAAAACAGCAGCCTTTTAATCCTCCACTTTACCAAGCATGATTTCCTTCTACAAGGACCGATCCCTCCTGATAATGTGCCTTAAGTATGAGAGACAAAGTCTGGCCATCCTGGCTTCTAAGGAGCATTCTGGCTGTACTTCTTCCAACAGATTTAAAACAGCAGCCTTTTAAACCATAAGATTATTTCATTGCTTTGTTCAAATTCTTCTCCCCATTTCAGTAGATGAAAAGCAGAAGTCCTCGCAAAGGCTGTACATGATCTCATTCCTCTGATCCTATGTCCTACCACTTCCTCTTCACTGGACTCCTTGCTGTCCTTGGAAGAGGCCAGGCTAATTTCCACCTTAGGGACTTGTGCTGGTCATACTCTTTGTTGGAATACTTTTCCCTCTGATAATGGGAGGAGAAAATACATCAACTTCCTCAAGTCTTTGCTCAAAAGATGCCTTTTAATAAGTCCTATTCTGACTATTCAATTTAAAATTATGAACTTGTAGTAACTTTTCTCTTTCTGATACTTCTTTTTCTATGGCACTTACTACTTTTTAGCACTGACACTAATTTCTGATGTACTATATAGTTTACTCCTTTATCAGGCTTACTACTTATTGTCTCCCTTTGCTAAAATAACAGCTCCAGAACAATAGAGATCATTGTTTAGTTCACTGCTATATTAGAAGCTCTAGAATAGTGCCTAACACATAATGGATTCAGAGCAATTACTTACTGACTTGAATGAATGAATTTAGGATAAGAGATTAGGAGACACAACAGACACCAAAATTAACTCTATTTTTTACAAAATTTTATCTGCCTAGGAAATTCGGAGGTTGGAAAGGAATTACAACAGAACATAATACAGAACCCCTGATTCTTACCCCTGAGT
Source organism: Chrysochloris asiatica (assembly GCF_000296735.1). Lineage (NCBI taxonomy): Eukaryota > Metazoa > Chordata > Mammalia > Afrosoricida > Chrysochloridae > Chrysochloris > Chrysochloris asiatica. The sequence continues at coordinate 2,339 of NW_006415570.1, read as the reverse complement.
ACATCTGGTTGCTCTATGAGCCAAACATAATTCTCAAAAAAAGATCTTTGCTTTAGATGCTGATAAATGAATCTTACTGGATAATTTCATGGAGAATTTGTGAGACCGAGTAGGTACAACAACAAAATGCTCAGCTTAGAAAAGAATTATATCCTAGAGTAAGTTTTGCAGGAGCTAAAGTTAAAAAAAGAAGCCACAGAGCATTTGTAATTCTAGTTCCTGATAATAGTTATTTGTGGATGAAGGAATTGCGAATGGAGGTACAAAGACATCTGTCTGCTTGGGAATTCTCTCAAAACGAATGAAAAAGTAGCCTTCACATTTCCACTGGAACATCACATTATAGCCTGGAAGAGTTTATTTTTCCCAGGCTACTTTAAATCTAAACGTGTTTTTAAAAGCAAGCACAATGAAAGATTAGATAAACAACTGGACAATGTTTTTTACACTCTAGTAACATAAACATTTCAAATTCCTTCCTAACTCTTTATAGCATAAATCTCTTAAGTGCAGAGAGGGCAAAATAGTCTCAAAGTTTAAACATTACTTGGAATTAGCCACATTTACCTCCATTTCCATCTTACACTTTTTTGGCAGTAAAATACCAGGTTTCATCCAAACTATGATACTAAGACTCCCTTCCAAATGTAAAACAACTTGGACTAACCCCAGCTCTTCTTTTGAAGATGGAACATAGCAACCCTTCCCAGCAACTTCTTTTCTTTCTTACCTTTCATACATCCTGTGCTACCCTTTATTGAGAGCAAGCCTTTACAATTACAGAGAAGAATATGAAGCTGCCTGCCTACTGCTCATCTATGAAGACAATTTACAAATACTCAGAGAGCAGGCAAGGTCTGGCAAGAAAGTATCAGGGAAAGACAAGCTCACTCAGGCTGAAAGAAAGGAACAGACTAAGATCTCACTAGGAGAATGTCACCGGAAGAAACATATTAAATAAAGGTAGGGAGAAAATGAAGGGCTATACTGGCAATGAAAACCCAGAGTAAATGAGAATGACTAGCCCACTCTACAGTTCACATCCCAGAAGGTTTTGGAATAAAAGGATGGTGACAAAGAGAGAAGAGAAAGTACTGAGTTGAAAGAGCTATTCCATTTGCATCTTTCTCCCAGTTCAAGAAACCATTTCCTTATTCTGGATCTTCACAACTCTCAACCCCCCCCACACCGTAACAAAATACACACTCAGCCTGGGGGCGGGGGGGGGGGGGGAAGGAAGTTACTTAATACCTGGAGTCTCTATTTCCTCATTTATAAAATAGAAATAATTTATTCCTCAAAAAATAATCGTGAGGAGTAATTGAGATAATACTATTTAAAACAACAGAGACAAAGTGTATGCTCAATAATTAGTACAAGGAACCATAAGCATCTCAGATGGTACAGTAGGTTAAGCACTGGGCTGCTAACTGAAAGGTTGGTAGTTTGAACCTACCGGCTGCTTGAGGGGAGAAAGATAGGCAGCTTGAAGCTTGGGAAACCCTAGGGTGCACTTCCATATTGTCCTACAGGATCCCAATGAGTCTGAATCAACAAAACAGCAGTAGATTTGTAATTACAGTAAATCATAAGACAACTAACTAGCTAAAGATCAGACAACAAACCAATGGCCCCATTAAGAGCAGAACTTGAGTCCTCTACATTGTGGGCACTGCCCACCAGAGCCCACTACAGTAGAGAAGGACAAAAGGCAGAAATTGAAAAAGCTCGAAAGAAGTAGAGACACAGAAGACGGAAATGTGCAGTACCACAAATGATGGTCTGCAGACCACAGACAGAGGCTGTGGGTTCTGAGGGATGAAACACTGGATACAATTTTTGAACAAGAATATGAAAAGGAAGACCATGAAGCTTGAGGGGACATGATTAGGGGTCTATTTGTACTAGCATTAATAATAATGACATTAGTACCATTTTTCAGTACTTATTATGTGCTACTTAATTACAGTTGCCTATTTAATAGGAACATAAAATGGTAATTATTAGTGGTTCATTTCACAGATGATGAAACTAGGCTCCACAAGTTTAAATAACTTGCTTAAAATTCAAATCTGTTTAATGCTGACTCTAAATTCCAAGCCCTAATTCATTTCAATATTTTGCTTTTCCCTGTTAGAAAAAAAAAAAAAAAAAGATGCATAGCAATACGACTTTTTTTTTTAAATGTTTTATTGTGGATTATATGATAGTTTACATGGAAGAATATTAGTTTTACATTCATCCTATCATATATCCTTTCATTGCCATGGTTACAATCCCCTCCATGCATCATCAACCAACCAAAGGGTATACCCTACAAGCCCACTCCCTGGTTGTCA
>NW_006415569.1:3533-4623 GCF_000296735.1 Chrysochloris asiatica | reverse complement strand
GAAGAATAAACCAAAAATTGTCTTGAAAGAAGTATACACATAATGCTACACAGAAGAGAGGTTGATGAGACTTCATCTATAGTGTTTTGGGAACATAATCAATGTGGCTTAGTCAGATAAGCACTGGATTGCTAGGCACTTGTTCAGAGGTTCAAACCCACCATCTAATTCTCTGAAACCCTATACAGTGTCGCTATGAGTAGGAATTGACTGAATGGCACTTAACAAAAACAGCTACAATTTAGAGGTATTAGTGCCTGGAGAAGGACACCATGCTTGCTAAATAGATAATCACTGACAAAGAGGATGACCCTCAATGAGATGGATTGACACAATGGATATTATTGGTTTCAAACATATGAGTAATTGTGATGATGGTGAAGAACCAGGCAATGTTTTGTTCTGTTATACATAGGGTCTTTAAGAGCGCAGATGTCAGTTTAGTAGGACTACAGTACAAAGTACTCCTAATGCAATAGTCTCATATACATGTGAAAGTTGGACATGGAATAAGGCAGACTGTAGAAGAATTGATGCATTTGAGTTAATGTGTTGGAAAAGAATATCAAAAGTATGTTTTGTTGACACCCTTTGACCTTAAGATGAGAGAGAGGAGAGGGAAGACTAGCTGGTCTGAAGTATAGGGAGTTGTGTGAATTCCTGAGCCCATGGCACTGACCTAGCCCCTGGTTGCTAGGGCTCAGAGTGAAGGGGCCAGCTAGTTTGTAGTGCAGGATGGTGTTTTTTTGAACTCCGAGACTTGTAGCTAGTACCTATTTGACTTAGTTTAAATGGCTAGGGCTGAACTGACCAGAACCTGAGCAGATGGTGATAAGGATATTTGATTAATGTGATCAAGTGTAAATCACTACAATGTATTGAGCTGGGCTTCTGCTTATGGATGTAGCTTCTCAAAATTCCAACCTGAGTGACAGATTCCTCAGCTCAAGGATAATGTTGTCTCTTCAGTGTACTTTGTTGATAATGAAGGACAATTTGGACATTAACTTACAAAAAATGGGAGTCCTGGTGTGGTGCTGTGGGATAAAACACTAAACCACAAAGTCTCCTCGAACCACCAGTTTTGTAG
>NW_006415569.1:0-1193 GCF_000296735.1 Chrysochloris asiatica | reverse complement strand
GCACCTGACAACAACAACAACATGGGGAACCGGAGACTTGCAATTTTGAGATACTTCCTTGACAATATCCTTGTCTTTATATATATGTACATACATATGTTTCACTGGATTCCTGGTATGGTTCTGTAGGGTCATCACTGGACTGTTAATCATAAGGTCAGCAGTTCAAACCCATTAGTTGCTCCCTGGAAACCATATAGAGGATCACATGAGTCAGCGTCAACTCAACAGCACTTAACAATAACAAAGTATGTTTCATTGGTTTTGTTTCTCTAGAAAACTGATAAGACAGTAATACTACTAATTTTGTCTCTTTATACTTTTCCAAGTATCATAGAATCTAATGTTTTCTACTTTGTTTAGATGATTATTTTGTTATTAAAATTTGTTTTGGCTTTTTCCCCAGCACTTTCATCAGTATGTTATAATCTATCAATTTAAATGTCTAATTTATTTCCTTATATTCCTGATGTTATTGAAATTGGATAGCACTCTCTGGAATGGATGCCAAAGCCTAAATAGGCACCAAGGTAAGAAAATACTTTGTCTCTGTTTACTTTTCTGTTTTCCTTATACCAACACAATAAAATATTTAACTTACAATAATATAGAAATCAATCTACATTTTGTGCTTGTTTGCTTAAGAGAAAGAATACTTTGATTTAAATAAACTCCCTCTATGATTTATCCATTCAGGAAGAGAATACTGTTTTAAATGAAATGCTAAGAAGTTAATTCAATAAAACAATGCTTGTCAAAGACATTTCACAGCTACAGGTTCTTCTTTTAAGAAGGGAATTGAACAGCTTATCTTCATTGCCTTTTTGTTGTTGTGTCTATAAATTATTAATCTGATTAGAGAATGAATATATTAAAGATTTAAAATACCGGTTCTTTAAATTATTATGCCTTGTCTTTCAAGATTTTCCTTTTCAAAATTTTATTCTTCCTGAATATAAACATTAAGGATCCCTGGTGATGCAGTTGGTTAAACACTGGTATGCTAACTGAAAGATCAGTGGTTCAAACCTACCAGCAACTCAGTGGGAGAGAGATGGGGCCCTCTGCTCCCATAAAGATTGTTGTTGTTGTCAGGTGCCATAGAGTCGGAACCGACTCATAGTGACCCCATGCACAGCAGAACGAAACAATGTCCGATCCTGGGCCAACTTCACTACCGCTGCCACACTTGA
>NW_006415568.1:4126-4629 GCF_000296735.1 Chrysochloris asiatica | reverse complement strand
TATCCTGTAAACATGTGAAGAATTCCTGTTGTTTAGTGTCATTGAATTGGTTCTGACTCACAGTGACCCCTGTATAGGATTTCTGAGGAGCAGCTTGTGGGTTTGAATCACCAACCTTATGGTTCCCAGTCCAGTGTTTATCCCATACCAAAGAATTCCTACAGCTCAAAAAAAAATAAGTAAATAAAATAAAAGAATCCTAACAGATATTTCTCCAAAAAAGACAAACAAACAAATGGCCAATTAGCTCATGAAAAGGTGTTCAGTGTCTTTATCATCAGGAGAAGGAAAATGAAAACTACAAGAAAATACCGTATCATACCCACTAGGATCAGTACTCCACCACTTGCCTGTCAGTTTGTCGTACTGTGGTGGGTTATGAGTTGCTTTGATTCTGAAAGCTATGCTAATGGTATTTTAAATACCAGCAGGATCACCCATGGTGGACAGGTTTCACATGAGCTTCCAGACAAAGACAGACTAGGAAGAAGGAGTGACGAACT
>NW_006415568.1:0-941 GCF_000296735.1 Chrysochloris asiatica | reverse complement strand
CCTATACAGGGTCGCTATGAGTCAGAACTGACTTGACAGCATTTAATAACAAAGATAATTATAATAACCCCCTGGTTTGGCACTGTAGGATAAGCACTGGACTGTTAACCACAAGGTCGTTGGTTCAATCCCACCAGCTGCACCTCAGAAACCATATACAGTGTTGCTATTAGTTGGAATCAACTTGACAACACTTAATAATAACAACAAGACAATTATAAAGGAGCCCTTCTTTATATGCTATAGTGGGATAAGCATTGGACTGCTAACCGAAAGGTTGGTAGTTCAAACCTATCAGCTGTTCAACAGCAGTGAGTTTAATATTAAGATAATTATTTGGAATCATGGAGGCTCAATGACTAAACATTTGGCTGTTAACCAAAATATTGACTATTAGAACCCACCTCGGGAAAAAGATGTAACAGGCAGTTTCCTCAAAGGTTTACAGCCTTTGAAACCCTATAGGGCTGTTGCATACTCTCTCTCTCTCTCTTTTATTTTAATGTTTTATTGTGAATTATGTGATCGTTTACATGAGAGAACATTAACTTTACTGAAGGACCTGGCGCCTGATCAACAGAATGGCATTGCAACTACCCCCAATTGACACAAAATGGGGTCCTGCTTGAGCTCCAGCTCTCCAGGAAAGCTTGGGTCTTTGTTACACCTGGATACCACCCCCCACCCCCGGGAAATCCCAGGTTTCAGGAAAATCTCCATACCCCTCCCTGCCCATTGTAAACTCACCAGAGCTGTACCCAGACCACACAGCCTTAAATACCCCAGTCTGTAAGAGAACAGACGGGCTCTTGGTCTCCTTTGGTGATTTAAGAATACCCCCTCCCAGGTTTACTCTCAATAAACCTGCCTGCTGTTGAAGCCAAGACTCTCTCCTCTCTCTTTCTTTCTTTTCCTTACATTTACATTCATGCTATCAATAT
>NW_006415567.1:3800-4437 GCF_000296735.1 Chrysochloris asiatica | reverse complement strand
TCTGGATCTAGGTTCCCTCTTGAAAGCTTGTAAGCCAGTCACTTCTTGCCTTTGTAGCCCCCCAACTTTGGGTAGCCAATGTCCAAGTTGCCCATTCCTGTCTACTCTGTATATGGAGGGAATGGGAATGATCCTTGCTGTAAAGATTTGTTGCTGGGGACCAGCCTCGACATAATTATTAGGAGGGTCTCGATAGGAGGATGTGGAGTCGGCGAATGAAAAATAAAAAATAAAAAAAATAAATAAACACTCAAAGAGTCAGTGGGTCATTTTGAGTCTCAGGCAGATGATGGTAATGACTCTCTGATGACTCCCTCCCTCACTGCTGCCTTGACTGTTTATTTCAAAATTGTTGCTTCTTATATCACATTTAGAACATACTATGATCTCATAACAGTCACGTACAAGCAGTTAAAAGTCAATCAAATATTATATTGTTATATCAACGGTACAAGAGGAACACAAGATCACTAAACATTCCTGTGTCTCTATACTCCTTAGTTACTTCTTAGTTACCGTGATAACGTCTGCCTTTTGTGAGAGACTCTGTTTCTCTCTAATCCTCCTTAAAATGTTTAGTTTAGTTTTAAACAATGTTCTACATCTTAATTTCTAACTTTACCAACAACTATTACTT
>NW_006415567.1:2174-2967 GCF_000296735.1 Chrysochloris asiatica | reverse complement strand
ATGCTTCACTCTCCACTCTAGTCCTCTGTGGCTATGTCACTGACTCTGGGCCCAAGAGTCCCCAGGTCTTGCCACACTGCTGGCCAACCAGGTCACCACCCGGGTTCACGGGAGTCTACTGAACATTGTAGGGCTTAGCTCGCAGCTTCATTGCTGTTTTTCCCTCACTTCCCCTTATCGGTGACAAATGTGATCACCAATCAGAGCATGTATTCCCATTGAGTCTTAGTCTTGGAAGGGGGTTTGCTCTGAGGGCATCCGAACACATGCCTTGATGCCTCCTGGGTGAGCTTGTTCTTGTAGCAATCATTCGGTCTGCCTATATTGTTTTGTATTTTTCCTGTTGGACTTTCTTTCAAGAAGTGTCTTCTGTTCTTTTAGCCGCTCCAGGCTGGTCCGCCTGTCCTTTCAAGTGGAAATTTCCCACCTCTGAAGATTCTGGATGCTGTTCAGGATTCTACCTGTAGTCTTATGTAATGCAGAGGCTCCACAGGAAGTCTCTTTCACTGGGCATGTTGTAGCCCCATTTTAGGTATTCCAATCAGTTATAGGTAGACGACAGACTTAAAAGCTTTCTATGGTGATATTTCTGCCTATTCCTTTCTCTCCCCCTTCAGTGTCTATTTTATAATGGTATGCAAGGGAAACCAAGATTCAAAAGATAGCCAAGCATCTTAACATTATATCCCCCCTTTTCCCCATTCCAGCCATGTCTCAATCCCTGTATCTCAGAGCCCTGTTGTTCCAGGGTTGTGCATACATCATTATTTACCTCTGTCCCACTTAGCCCATG
>NW_006415567.1:0-817 GCF_000296735.1 Chrysochloris asiatica | reverse complement strand
TGCTCCTGGGCTGCAAAATCAATCACTCTCCTCCTTTTCTCAAAAAACATCTACCTTTACATTTCCAGTCCTCACAGTCAGTCCTGATGGCAGTTATTCACTAGGTCTTAACCCCATTTCCTTTTGCCAGCCCAGTCCCAACAGATTGGAAATCATTCAGTGGAGATTCTACCTTCCTCCGCCCTGTCTGGAACTAGGCTCTCCCTTGAAAGTTTGTAAGCCAGTCACTTCTTGCCTTTATAAGTACCCCCATTTTGGGTAGCCAATGTCTAAGTTGCCCATCCTTGTCAACCCTGTGTACTGAGGAGGTGGGAGTGATCCTTGCTGTAAATATTTGTTCCCTTTTTTGAGCTGCTACATCCATAAGTATAGGTAAAGTTCGTCAAATTGTAACAGGTTACTCCCCCTCCACCTTTCTTCTTCTAGTCAAGTTCTGATCATCCAGCCATTGAAGCCAGGTCATGTGGGTGCTATATGCAAGTATGGGTGTTTTTATGCATCTCCCCTCACTTCATATCAGCTGGAGCTTCATTCATTCTCCACTCTAGTCCTCTGTGGCCATGTCACTGCCTCTGGGCCCAGGCGTACCCAGGTCTTGCCATAACTGCTGGCCATCCAGGTCTCCGCCTGTGTTCACAGGGGTCTATTGAATGTGGTCAAACTTAGAACCCAACTTCATTGCTGTTTTTCCCTCCTCTTCCCCTTATCGGTGACCAGCGTGGTCACCTGCCAGACCACATGCCTGCTCGTGTATTCCCCTTGAGTCTCAGTCTTGGAAGGGAGTTTGCTCTGAGGGGACCCGACCACTTGCCTTGAT
>NW_006415566.1:3864-4997 GCF_000296735.1 Chrysochloris asiatica | reverse complement strand
TGTAAGCTCATCTTCAGCCTATAACTGATTGGAATACCTAAAAGGGGTTCTAGAACTTGCCCAGTGAAAATGGCCTCTTGCAAAGCCTTTGCAGAGTATAGGACCTTAGGTGGAATCCATAACCTTATGAAGTGGGACATTCCCACGAGCAAGGACAAGCAGAACAGCCTGGAACAGCTAGGGTAACAATAGATACATCTTCAAAGAAAGGTCATCAGGAAAAACCTAAAACAAAAATGTCAGCATGATTGGCTACTACAAGAATAAGCAAGCTGTTTGTTGGGAAGCCAGCAAGGCAAACAATCAAGTTCCTTCAGGCCAAACTCCACTCTAAGACTGAAACTCAAAGGTGACACATGAACAGTCATGTAAGCTTGTGGAGACCACATTGGTCTACTAGTGAGTGGAAGAGAGGGAAAGGCAGCAATGAAGAAATGGGCTGAGTTCAACCACAGTCCATTGACTCCCATTGACCTGGAGATGAGAGAGAGAAGAGGTTGCTCCAAAGTGTGGTGACACCTGGGGACACTTGAGCCCATGGACAAGGATATAGCTACAGAGGGCTAGAGCTGAGAGTGAAGCATCTAGCTGATATGAAGTAAGGGGAGATGAACAAGAACACCCAAACTTGCAGACAGAACCCATTTGACCTAGCCTCGATGGTTTGATAATCAGAACTTGCCTAGAGGAAGATTGCAAAACAAAATTTTTTTTAATAAAGGAAACAAGGGTAGATTGCTACAATTTGAGGAACCTGACCTATACTCATGGAGGTAATAGCTCTAAATACCAACAGAGAGGGAAGGAGTCTTCATATCAAGTACCAATGCTATCCACTCTGTACACAGGGTAGATAGGGACAGGCAACTTAGACATTGGCTACCTAAAATGAGGGGGTGATAAAGACACAAAGTGACGGGCTTACAAGGTTTCAAGAGGGAATTTAGTTTAAGAGTGTGGGGGGGGAGAAAGAGTCCCCACTGAATAGTTTTCACCTTGTCTAGATGGGTCTGGTGAAAAAAGATGGGGATAAGATTCGTATGATTCAATAGTGAATAATTATTATCATGACTAATTGTGACTGTCACAATTGTAAAGGTAGAAGTTTTGTAACAAAAACAGGGGTGTGGTCA
>NW_006415566.1:2665-3258 GCF_000296735.1 Chrysochloris asiatica | reverse complement strand
TCATCTTTCTCCCTCGGAGTGGCTGGTAGTTTCAAACCGCTGACCTTAATGTTCGCAGCCTGATTCGTAACCACTACGCTACCAGAACACCTTAAAGAGGTCTTTTTCAGCAGGTGGCTTGACAGCTGTCCTAAACTAGGTACTGTTACTCTAAGATTTGGGACCAAATAATCAGACACACTCATTCAAGACATAAATTTGGAATCACATTATGAGTGAACAGAGGACCAGTATGAGATGCCCATTTGACTGGGGTAGATTGGAGCAAAAGCAAGTGGATTTGAATGTCCTGATTTGACAAGCTGCTTTCTGATCAACAATGAGGCAGAAGCTCCCATGGAGACCCAACGCTGCAATATGGTTTGGGGAGTCTTTCCTGGAAGCTCAGCCTACAATCTTCTTCAGTCCTCTCAACTGGTCCCATGATACATCTATACACAAGACCTCTTTAAAATGTTAAAGAGCAAATATGTCAGGTTGAGTACTAAAGTGTGCCTGACTCAAGCCATGGTATTTTCAGTAGCCTCATATTTTGACAATGAATAAGGAAAACTGTAGAAGAATTGAAGCATTTGACCTATAGTGTCATAGAA
>NW_006415566.1:0-590 GCF_000296735.1 Chrysochloris asiatica | reverse complement strand
ATGCATGGAAGGGATTGTAACCATGGCAATGAAAGAGGAATACAATAGGATGAATGTAAAACTAATGTTCTCCCATGTAAACTATCACATAATTCACAATAAAATATTTTTTTAAAAAGCCAATGATACTGAAGGAGGAAGTCCAAGGTGCATTGAAGGAATTGGCAAAGAACAAGGTAACAGGAATTGATGGAATAAAAATTGAAATCTTTCAAGAAAGTCAGGAGGCACTTACTTACTCATCTCTGCCAAGAAATTTGGAAGACAACTATCTGGCCGACTGATTGGAATAGACCCATATTTGTGCCCATTCCAAAGAGAGGTGACCCAACGGAATGGAATGTGGAAATCATAGACAATCTCTTTGATATCCCATGTGAGTAAAGTTTTACTAAAGGTAATACAGAAACAACTACAACTATATATTGACAGAGAACTTCCAGAGGTTCAAGCCAGATTCAGAAGAGGCCGTCGAATGAGGAATATCATCGCTGGTGTCCGATGGATCTTGGCTGAAAGCAGAGAATATCAGAAGGATGTTTACCTGTGCTTTATTGACTACGCAAAAGCTTTTGATTGTGTGGATCATG
>NW_006415565.1:0-4576 GCF_000296735.1 Chrysochloris asiatica | reverse complement strand
AATACACTCCTGTGAACCTGGGTAGAGACCTGGTTGGCCAGCAGTTTGGCAAGATCTGAGGACTCCTGGGCCTACAGTCAGTGACATAACCACAGAAGACTAGAGTGGTGAATGAAGTGTCCAGCTAATAAGAAGAGAGGGCGTAGACACAAGAACACCCACACTTACAGATAATGCCCACTTTACCTGGCTCCAAAGGTTGGATGATCAGAGCTCAACTAGAAGAAAGAAGAGGAAAAAAAGAGTACTCTGATACAATTTGATGAACCTGACCTATACCTATGGATGCAGTAGCTCAAAAGAGGGAATAAATCTTTACAGTGAGGATCATTCCCACCTCCTTGATACACAGGGTAGACAGGGATGGGCAACTTGGAAATTGGCTACACAAAATGGGGATCTACAAAGGCAAGAAGTGACTGTCTTATAAGCTTTCAAGAGGGCACCCAGATCCAGAGGATCTGTGAAGGAAGATAGGAACTCCCCTGAATAGTATCCAATCTGTCTGGGTGGGACTGATGAAAGGAGATGTGGGTGGCACTCATATGGTACAATAGTGAATATATACTATCGGGACTGACTGTGAGGGTTGGAAATGTAAAGGTAGACATTTTGTAGCAAAAGGAGGGGAGTGGTTGACTTTGCAGTCCAGGAGCAGAGGTTTCTGGGACCATCAAGGGAGAAAAGCAGAGTGCGGGACCCTACCCAGAGAAACATTAATACCAGAGATGGGGGCAGAGAAGATTATTTGGAGAGATGTAATGGTGGGGAACTCTAGACTCAGAGAGGGAGAGGAGCTGTGTGCTGATGACCAGGTAGCAGACTTGTGGTTGGTTGATGATGCATGGAGGTGATTGTAACCAAGGCAATGTGATGATATATGATAGGATGAATGCAAAGCTAATGTTCTCCCATGTAAACTATCACATAATTCATAATAAAACATAAAAAAAAAAGAAAAGCCCCCAATGAGATGGATTGGCACAGTGGCAGCAGCAATGTGCTCAAGGGTAGCGGCAACTGTGATAATTTTGAAGGCCTGGACAGTGCTTAGTTCTGTTGTACAAATGGACTTTATGATTAGGAACCAACTTGATGTCATCTGACAGCAACAACATAGTCTTGAAGACCTAACTGGCCCAGTACAAAGAATGGACTGCAGGAAGTGAAGTCAAGAATAGGGCAGGACATGTGCAACTTTCTTGCTCTGGGGACTAAGGGGCTCAATTCCATACGCAAAAACCCAGCAAGATTCTTGTTTACCACAGTATTTGTGGTTTTAATCTGATGAAGTACAAGTCCATTGACCTGCTTTCTCACAGAAAAACATATACATTATGGAAGGACCTAGAGAGAATGTTAACAAAGTTCCCGTGTTTGAGAATCATCCATACCTAGCCTCTAATCCCAGCTTTGTGATGTATGAATTCTTAGACTTTGAACACATTACTTAAACTTTCTGTGTCTCACCATGGGATGGTTAATCATGCCTATCCCAAATGCTTGTTTGTGGAAACAAGGTAATACACAGATGCTCTAGCCCTATGTCTTACACAGAGTAAATGTGACATTCATGGACTATCATTAAACAGCAAAAAGGTAAGTCCTACATGTCCAGCCATATGTATTTCTGTATGTATTTCCTCTGTTCCCTCATTTACAGGGACTTACTCCCTTTTCTGAGCTCCTAAGTGTCTCCTTCGTTGTTGTTAAGTGTCACAGAATCAATTCTGACTTACAGCTACCCTGTCTACTGTTTCTGAGGCTGTAAATCTATTTTTGGGAACAGAAAGTCTTATCTTCCTCCCATGAAGTAGCTGGTGGTCTTGAAGCACTGACCATGTGTTATGCAGCCCAGTGTTTATGTTCTGAGTCATAGAGACCCTGTATAGGGTTTTCAAGGAGTGACTGATAAGTTTGAATCACCTACTTACTGATGAAGATCAAAGACCATAGCCTTCGGTATGGATTACATATCACTGTAAAGAAAATAGAAATCCTCACCACTGGACCAATAAACAACGTTCTAATGAATGGAGATAAGATTGAAGTGGTCAAGGATTTCATTCTTCTTCTTTTTTTAAATGTTTTATTGTGAATTATGTGATAGTTTATATGGGAGAACATTAGTTTTACATTCATCCTATCGTATATTGTTTCATTGCCATGGTTACCTCTTCCATGCATCATCAACCAACCAAAGGGTATGCACTACGAGCCTGCTCCCCGGTCGTCAGCACACAGCCCCTCTCCCTCTCTGTTTCTAAAGTACCCAACTGCTCCATCTCTCCATGTCCTCATCTCTGCCTCCATCTCAGGCATCACTGCTTCTCTGGGTAGGATTCCGCTCTGGATTTCATTCTTCTTGAATCAATTATCAACAACCATGGAAGCAGCAGTCAAGAAATCAGGCAAATCTGCTGCACAAGACCTTTTTAAAGTGTTGAAGAGCTAAGTTGTCAGCTTGAGGACTAATGTACACCTGACCAAAGCCATGGTATTTCCAATAACCTCATATGTATGCGAAAGTTGGACATTCAATAAGGAAAACCATAGAAGAATTGATGCTTTTGAGTTGTGGTGTTGGAAGAGAATAATGAAAGTCCTGTAGGCTGCCAAAAGAACAAACACAACTGTGTTGGAAGAAGTGCAGCCATAGTGCTCCCTGAAGGCCAGGATGGCCAAACTTTGTCTCTCATACTTTGAACATATTTTCAGGAGGGACCAGTCACTGGAGAAGGATATCATGTTTGGAAAGGTGGAGGGTCAGAGAAAAAGAGAAAGACCCCCCGTGAGATGGATTGGCAAAATGGCAGCATCAATGGGCTTACGTGTGGAAACAATTGTGAGGTTGGTCCAGGACTGGGTAGTGTTTCATTCTGTTGTGCATAGGGTCACTATGAGTCGATACTAACTCTATGGCACCTAACAACAACAACCTTGTAGTTCAAACCGACCTTGCTCTCCAGTGCATTGATCTACAACCTTTTTGTTCCACTGTGTCCTATCATATCTGTGCATTTCTCCAGGGATAAAGCAGCACCCTACAGAGCTTCACTCCATGGGCAGGTGGTGGTGGTGGGTAGCACCTAGTTGAATTATTGCAGAAATGAATTCCATTGCTACCAAACTTCTTCAAATTCATTCAGCATTCCTCTCATTTCTTCCTATTCTCTCAGCTCTGTATTCTTTCTTTTCTCCTTTATCTCCTTCCCTTTTTTCCCATCTCCCTTCCTTTATCTCTCCACTCCCACCTCAAAGGTATTATGTAATAAAATGAGGCAATATGTCAAAACCATCTTAAATAATAGGTACTGATTGGTATGAAATTGCTTTGTCCCACATATCTTATGTTTATTAAATGAGGTTAATCAACAGCATATGACTACTGAGCAGCTCCTGCCAAAATAGTCTTTAATTCAGTTGAAATACAAACAAACAAACAAAATCCACAGGGCTGATTTGCATCATAAAAAGCTTTGCTGGGGTGAGATAAAAAGGGTGTCTGTTCAAGAATGTCATCCTGAGACTCTCAGTTAATCAGTCTTGGGCCAAGAGATAATGAAGGGCAGAAACAGGGTTAAATGCTTTGTGAGGTTCCCTTGACACCCTTTTTCTTCAGCTGGATTTTCTTCAGTCAGCTCTGAGCAGCCTATTGGCCTGGGGATCCATCTGTATGTGAAGACACAGCATTTTATCATAGTAGGGAACAGAAGCTGGCATTTCTAATATGAAACCACCAGCCTTCCACAAATAAAAGACTCAAATTCCTTTAAGGAACTCAATTTTTAATAAAGATCAGCTGAGGGATAATTCAACCTGGGCAAGAGGACTGACTTGTGTCCTTCATCCATGAGGAATTAAAAAAGAGAAAGATCTTTGAGTGGTCTTTCTTTACAAGAAGTTTCACTCCACACCATCTGATATCATTGGGAAAGAATGGTAGGTTGGGACATTTATTCAGATTATTCTGTGTGAACTATCATTTCCTATAATTAGGAATGTATTAAAAAGGTAGAGACCATACAGTTTATATGCTACTAACACCCTTGTTTGATACTGTGATGGTTAATATAATGTGTCAACTTGGTTAGGCTGTGATTCTCAATGGTTTGGCAAACACTATGTAATCCCCTTCCATTTTTCATTTGATGTGATCAGCAGATCAGTTGATAGGGGAGTTCCCTGGAGGTGGAGCCTGCCTTCAGTAAATGAATGAATGTTCTGACAAAACTCCTTTTTTCTGTCGATCCTGTAGTCTTTATTGTGCATCATGTGTATTTATTGGGCCATCACCTTGCAGGCGTTTCTGGGCTACCATCTGACCACCACAATTTGAGTACATTAGTGTCAATAATGTGAGTCAGCGGAGGACTTAAGTCTGTCACCTGACACATATATTGGGGAATTGCCAACAACAAAAATTGTATCAGACATTTCTTTGTAGTATATTTTACACTCACACACACATATATATGTACATATATACACATAACAACAACATGTTGGACTGCAAAGTTGATTTGAACTAGAAGGTTGGTGGTTGAACTAGAAGGTTGGTGGTTCAAGTTCACCA
>NW_006415564.1:4803-5203 GCF_000296735.1 Chrysochloris asiatica | reverse complement strand
TTTTGCTGTTTTATGCCCCCCCTTCAGCCTTGGGAGGACTCTTTTTCTCCCTATATTACACAAGAAGAGTCAGCAACTGCTGTCATATAGCCAAGCTACAATCACACTATATAAAACACAAAAACCCAGACAAGAACCAATACCAGCTGCCATATACCAGGGAAACAGACAACACCTGTGAAAGTTACTCTGAGTTAAGCAATAAGAAGACTGAAAAGAGAAGCCCACATCCTGATCACATCTTCCTGGAAGCAATCAGAAAGCATAAAAAATTACCAAAACACATACTCAATTAAATATTAAGGCCATGGATAAACATTAAGCATGCCCAGGAAGTAAAAGCAGATGACCATATCAGCACATGTTCAGAAAAAAAGATAAAATGTCTGAGACAAATGAC
>NW_006415564.1:0-1435 GCF_000296735.1 Chrysochloris asiatica | reverse complement strand
TGATCAGGTCATTAAAAGACTTCCAACCAAAAAAAGTCCAGCCCCAGACAGCTTCACTGGTGAATTATACCAAACATTCAGGAACGAGCTGTCACCAATTCTACTCAAATTATTTCAGAAGATAGAGGAGGATGGCAAACTTCCTAATGCATTTTATGAAGCAAGCATAACCTTTATACCAAAACCAGGGAAGGACGCCACCAAGAAAGAAAACTATAGACCAATATCCCTCATGAGCATAGATGCAAAAATTCTCAACTAAATACTAGCCAACAGACCCCAGCAACACATCAAAAAGATAATACATCATGATCAAGTGGGAGTCATATCAGGGATGCTAGGATGGTTCAACATTAGAAAAATGATCAATGTTATCCATCATATAAATAAGGAAAACTACTATAAGAAACCAAAAGAGACTTACAAAAATGTAAGAATGTATCATGATCGTGGATAGGAAGACGTAACATTGTGAAAATGTCAATACTGCCCAAAGCATTTTACACATATAATGCGATCCCAATTCAGATTCCAACAACATTCTTCAAAGAGATGGAAGAACAATAAAAAAAAACTTTATATGGAAAGGAAAGAGACCCAGGATAAGTAAAGCACTGCTTATGAATAAAAATAAGGTGGGAGGCCTGTCTCTTCCCGACTTCAAAATTTACTACACAGCTACAGTGCTCCAAACAGCTTGGTTCATGTACAATGAAAGGTGCATAGATCAATGGAACAGAATCAAGAATACAGAAATTAATGCATCTACATACAGCCAACTGATAGTCTCTTCAACAGATGGTGCTGGCAGAATTGGAAAATGATATGCAAAATACTGAAACAAGACTTTCACCTCACACCTTATACAAAAACCAACTCAACATGGATAAAGGACCTAAATGTGAATCCCAGAATTATGAAAGCCATCAATGAAAAACTCGGGACAAATAATTCTGGGAATACACAGACTACAAAACATTTTGAAAACCACACAAACAAAAATAGATAAAATAGATGAGTGGGACATACTAAAAACTTATGTACATCAAAAGACTTTACCAGAAGAGTAAAAAAGGAACCCACAGAATGGGAAAAAATATTTTGCAATGACACATCAGACAAGGGACTCATTTCTAAATATATATAGGAAACTACAACACCTCTACAAGAAAAAGACAAATAACCCAATTAAAAAGTGGGCACAGGACATGAACAGACACTTCACTAAGGAAAAAATCTGGGCATCCAACAAACATATGAAGAAATGTTCACGATCACTAACCATTAGAGAGATGCAAATCAAAACAACAATGAGATATCATCTCACACCACCACCAATAATAGCAAAGATGAAAAATGTAGAGGATAATAAATACTGGCGGGGATGTGGAGAGACTGGGACACTCCTGCATTGCTGGTGGGACTGCAAAATGGT
>NW_006415563.1:4038-5280 GCF_000296735.1 Chrysochloris asiatica | reverse complement strand
GTTATTATGTACTAATATTAGTCAATTAATAATCTTGCTTGCATTCAGTGTCCTCCAGTAGAAAAAACAAACAATATTAATATTGTTGTTGTTATTGTTAGATGTCATCCAGTCACAGTCCTTTTAACAAATCAAAAGAAAATCACAACTGTATGGTGCTGAGCCACCTTTAAACGCAGCCCCAGTAGGCACCAATACAACCGTAAATCTAGAGCACCATGCAGAGGACAGTGAAACATACAAGACATATATATTGGTTTTTTTCCTGGGCTATCCTGTAATCTATTGATCTCAGTCAAGTATTCTGATTACCTTTCCTTGAACTGGGAATAAAGTTGGATGATTTGAAGTGTTAGATGTGTAGCTCAAGAAAAATATGAGTTATACCCAGTGCCTCAAATATGAGCTTATTCAGGCAAGGAATTTGAAAGAATTCAAAACTAGTTCAAATTATGACCCTTCAGGTTGTTGAATTATCTGACTTGTGACAGCTCTCAAACAATGTTAAAAACAAAAAACAAACCAAAAAAAAAACTTCTTGCTCTGAAAATTAAGATGACATAAGTAATTGTAATCTGAGTTTTATTTTCCTAAAAACTATCTCTGCTGAGTAAGGAATATAATACAGTAAATAAATACACAATCGCTTCAAGAAACAAATTTTGCTTGAGTTACTATTTTATTTACCATTTTGTCTACTCAGTAGTTATAAAGGGAACTATTAAACAGTTAAATTATCCTTTGATTTTTCTTATTGTTATTGTTGTTAGGCACCATTGAGGCAATTTTGACTTATAGCAACCTCATTTACAACAGGGGAAAAAAAAACTAGTCCTAAAACATCCTTACAAATGTTAATATGTTTCAGACCACTTTTTCAGTCACTGTATTAATCAATCTCATTGAGGGTTTTTCTCTTTTTTTCTAACACTTTACCAAGCATGATGCCCTTTTCTAGGGACTGATCTCTCCTGATAACATATCCAAGTTATGTGAAATGAAGTTTAGCCTTCCTTCCTGTTGGAGAGCTTTCTGGCTGTACTTCTTAGAAAACAGATTTAAACATTCTTTTGGCTTGTTGTTTTTACTGCTAGGGGCTGTTGAGTCAGTTTCTACTCATAATGATCCTGTAAACGGTTTCTAAGGAGCAGCTGGTGGGTTTGAACCACGGACTTTGATGTTAGCAGTGCTTATTTTACAGTTTCTTCAGAAACACCATAATTCAAATTTTAACCAATCTTC
>NW_006415563.1:1647-3188 GCF_000296735.1 Chrysochloris asiatica | reverse complement strand
CATTTTTCTTTCACATGACTCTATTCCAGGTAGTTGTCTTCAAAATTCCTTGACAAATATGATTCTATACATAGAAAATCCCAAAGCCTCAGCAAAAAAAACTACTGAAACTCATTGGAAGATTCAGAAAATAGTAGAGTACAAGATCAACATTTTAAAATCAGTTGGATTACTATATACTAATAAAGACAGCTCTGAATAAGAAATTAGGAAAAAATACCATTTTCAATAGCCATCCAAAAAATGAAATGTTCAGTAATAAGTTTAACCAGAGAAACAAAAGACCTATACAAAGAAAACTATAAAACACTATACCAAAAGATATATACAAGAATTGGAAGAATATACCATGTGCTCATGTATAGGAAGTCTTAACATTGTGAAAATGTGAACACCACCTAAAGAAATCTACAGATACAACACAATACCAATCCAGAATCCAACAACATTCTTTGAAGAGATGGAAAAAAATGTTAACAAACTTTATATGGAAAGAAAGAGACCTCAAATAAGCAAAGCACTGGTTAAGAAAAAGAACAAAGTGGAAGACCTCTTAGTTCCTGATTTCAAAACTTATTACATGGCCACAGTAGTCAAAATATCCTGGTACTGGTCCAGTGAAAGATACATAGATCTATGGAATTGAGAAACCAGAAGTAAATCCATCCAGGCACAGTCAACTGATCTTTGACAAAAAGCCAAATACATTAAATGTGGAAGAAATAGTCTCTTCAACACATGGTACTGGCAAAACTGGAAATTGATTTTCAAAAGAATGAAACAAGACCCATATCTCACACCACATACAAAAAAGTAGGTAAATATGAATTAAAGAACTAAATATAAATCCCAGAGCTGTAAAGAGCATCAATGAAAAAATAGGTATACACTTAATGGCTCTAATACAAGGCATATGTAGACTATCACACATTACAAAAACCCTACAAACAATAGAGGACAAAATAGAAGACTGGGACATACTAAAGATTTGAAACGTATATGCATCAAAAGATTTCACCAAAAAAGTAAAAAGTGAGCCCACAGACTGGGGTTTTTTGTTTTTTTTTTTAAATGACATATCAGATAAGGGATTAATCTCTAAAATTTATAGGAAACTACAACACATCTACAAGAAAAAGACAAATAACCCAATTTAAAAATGAGCACAGGACATGAATATATACTCCACCAAGGAAGACATTCAGGCAGCAGGCAAACAAATGAAGAGATGTTCATTATCATTACCCAATATAGAGATGTAAATCAAAACAACAATGAGTTATCCTCTTAGACTAACAGTAACAGGAAAGTTTAAAAAACAGAGGACAACAAATGCTAACTAGGGTGTGGAGAGACTGGGACACTCCTATCTTGCTAGTGGGGCTATAAATTGGCTCAACTATTTTAGAAAATACTCAGAAAGGTGGAAATAGAAATACCTTGTGATCCAGAAATTCCTCTACTTAGAATATATCCACAAGAAATATGAGTCAGAACACAAGTAGATACATGTACACCAATGCTCTTTGCAGCACTCATCA
>NW_006415563.1:636-1319 GCF_000296735.1 Chrysochloris asiatica | reverse complement strand
CTAAGGTGTGCCTGACCCAAACTAAGATATTTTTAATAATCTCATTTGCATACAAAAGTTGGGCAGTGAAAAAGGAAGACAGTAGAAGAATTGATGCATTTGAGCAATGGTGCTAGAGGAAAATATTAAAAGTACCATGGGGATGCGATGTGCCCCGGCCCTGCCACCCAACACACTGAGCAACGCCTTCTGACACGCCACTCGCGCAAACCCAGTCCCTGTCACACTCCAAGCACAGGCCCTGCCTCCTGACACACCGAGCACACTGGCCACGCCTCCTCGACGAACCACACGCGCACCAGGCACTCCCTGACTCATTGTGCAAGCTCGCCCGCCGCAGCCTCCACGTAGACAAAACCTAACCACATCTAATATATAATACAGACAACAAGAGCTGCCTATCTCCTGATTGTATCAATAATAATTATAACAAAATAAGAATAATCATGCCCAACAAGAAACAATTAACATTATTGAAATATATCCAAAAGCACAACAGAACAGCAGATACAAATGAGCTGAGGACAGACAAAGGTATTATAGAGGAGGAAGAGCAGGTTCTGGATTTGCCTGAGAGAGAATTCAGAAAAATAATATGGAAACAAATTCAAATACTCTGAAAAGGGGACATGGAAAACAAGGAAGAAGTCAGGAAAACATTTAAGGAACAATCTAATAGGATC
>NW_006415563.1:0-536 GCF_000296735.1 Chrysochloris asiatica | reverse complement strand
ATGCACAGCTTTGGGAAAACAAGGCCCTATAAAGTGTTGAAGGCTAAGGTGTGCCTGACCCAAACTAAGATATTTTTAATAATCTCATTTGCATATAAAAGTTGGGCAGTGAAAAAGGAAGACAGTAGAAGAATTGATGTATTTTAGCAATGGTGCTAGAGGAGAATATTAAAAGTACCATGGGGACGCGACGTGCCCCGGCCCTGCCACCCGACACACTGAGCAACACCTTCTGACATGCCACTCGCGCAAACCCAGTCCCCATCACACTCCAAGCACAGGCCCTGCCCCCTGACACACCGAGCACGCTGGCCACGCCTCCTTGATGAACCGCACGCACACCAGGCACTCCCTGACTCATTGTGCAAGCTCGCCCACCACAGCCTCCACGTAGTCAAAACCTAACCACATCTAATATATAATACAGACAACAAGAGCCGCCTGTCTCCTGATTGTATCAATAATAATTATAACAAAATAAGAATAATCATGCCCAACAAGAAACAATTAACATTATTGAAACATATCCAAAAGCA
>NW_006415562.1:3781-4641 GCF_000296735.1 Chrysochloris asiatica | reverse complement strand
ATGTTGGGTATTGGTTTTGTATATATTCTCTTAATTTTGTAGAGGAATTTACCCTCAATTTCTTCTTTGTTGAGTGTCTTATCAGGAATGGATGTTGGATTTTGTCAAATGCTTTTTCTGCATATGATCATGTGGTTCTTTTCCTTTTTTTTAAATTTATATGGTGGATTACATTGATTGTTTTTCTAATATTGAACCATCCTTGCATCCCTGATATGAATTCCACTTGGTCATGATATATTATTTTATTTATATGTTGTTGAATTCTGTTGGCTAGGATTTTGTTGAGTATTTTTGCGTCTATGTTCATGACAGATATTGGTCTATAATGTTTTTTCCTAGTGATGTCCTTCCTTGGTTTTGGTATGAGGGTTATGCTTGCTTCATAAAATGTACTAAGAAGTTTCTATCCTTTTATATATTGTGGAATAATTTGAGTAGAATTGGTGACAGCTCTTCCCTGACTGTTTGGTAAAACTCACCAGTGAAGTCATCTGGACCTGTCCTTTTTTGAGGGTTGGGAGTTCTTTGATGATTTGATCAATTTTTTCTTTTGTTATAAGTCTGCTCAAGTTTTCTATTTCACTCTCAGTAAGTTTATGTAGGTCTTATTTTCCTAAAAATGTATTCATCTCCTTTAGATTTTCAAATTTGTTGAAACACAGCTCTTCATAGTATTCTGTTATTATCCCTTTATTTCCATTAGATCTGTTGTGACTTCAGCCATGTGGTTTCTTATGTGTGTTATTTGTGTCTTCTCCCTCTTTTCTTTTGTTAGCTTTGCCAGTGGTTTGTCAATGTTATTAATCCTTTCGAGGAACCAGCTTCTTGTCTTATTATTCTTTCTATAGTTTTTTTTT
>NW_006415562.1:1810-3421 GCF_000296735.1 Chrysochloris asiatica | reverse complement strand
TCTTCCTACTGTTAATTTCCAATTTTATCAAACTGTGATCTAAGAAGTTTCTTTCTAATATTTAGCTATTTGTAAATTTATGGAGGCTTCTTTTATGGCCTAACACATGATATATTCTAGAGAATGTTCCATGTACACTGGAAAAGAATGTGTATTGTGCTGTAAATAGGTTGAATGCTCTGTACAAATCTATGAGTTCAAGTTGGTTTATTGCATTGCTTAGTTCCTCTGTGTCTTTGTCGAATTTCTTTCTGGTTGTTCTATCCTTTTTCAAAACTGGTGTATTAAAATCTCCCACTATTATTGTAGATTTATCTATTTCTTTCTTCAATTCTAATAATATTTGCTTAATATATCTTTCAGATCTTTCATTGGGAACATAGATATTTGTTATGGTTAAGTCACCTTGTTCAATTGACCTTTTTTAATTAATTAAAGATTTTATAGTGAATTATGCGAGTTTACATGGGAGAACATCAGTTTTACATTCATCCTATTGTATTTCGTTTCATTGCAATGATTACAATCCTCTCCATGCATCATCAATCAAAGGGTACACCCCACAGACCTGCCCCCTTGGCCATCGGTACACAGCCCCTCTCCCTCTCAGAGTCCAGTGTCCCCAGGTGCTCCATCTGTCCACATCATCGTCTCTTCCTCCATTTCTGGATTCACTGTTTCTCTGGGTAGGGTTCCACACTCTGCTCTTCTCACTTGATGGTCCTAGGGACCTCTGCTCCTGGACTGCAAAATCAGTCACTCCCCTCCTTTTGTTACAAAACATCTACCTTTACATTCCACATCCTCACAGTCAGTCCTGACAGCAATTATTCACTATTGTACCACACGAGTCTTATCCCCATCTCCTTTCATTAGTTCCATCCCAACAGGTTGGAAAACATTCAGTGGATATTCTACCTTCCCTGGCCCCGTCTGAAACTAGGCTCCCTCTTGAAAGCTTGTAAGACAGTTACTTCTTGCCTTTATAGCTCATCCCTCATTTTGAGTAGCCAATGTCTAAGTTGCCCATCCCTGTCAACCCTTGTGTACCAAGGGGGTGGGAGTGATCCTTGCTGTAAAGATGTGTTCCCTTGTTTGAACATCCATAAGTATAGGTAAAGTTCATCAAACTGTAGCTGGTTACTCTTTTTTCCCCTCTTCTTTCTTCTTGTTGTCTAGTTCTGATCATCTAGCTATTATTGAAGCCCGGTCAAGTAGGTCAAGGTGTTCTGGTACATCTCCCCTCTCTTTGTATCAGATGGACAGTTCACTCTTTGCTGTAGTCTTCTGTGGCCATATCACTGTCTCTGGGCCCAGGAGTCACTGAATCTTGCCATACTGCTGGCCAGCCAGGTCTCTACCAGGGTTTACAGGAGTCTATTGAATGTGGTCGGACTTAGCTCCCAACTTCATTGCTGTTTTCCTCCACTGCATTTATAGGTGACCAACATGTTCACCAGCCAGACTACATGCCTGCTCATGTATTCCCCTTGAATATTAGTCTTGGAAGGGGGTTTGTCCTGAGGGGATCTGACCACTTGCCTTGATGGCTCCCAGGCAAAGAGCTTGCTTGTTCTTGTAGTAAACAATCTGACTGTCTTTATTGTTTTT
>NW_006415562.1:0-843 GCF_000296735.1 Chrysochloris asiatica | reverse complement strand
GGTAAATACCAAGTAGAGGAATTGCTGCATCAAAAGGTATTTATATTTCCAACTTTCTGAGGAAGTGTCATATTGCTTTCCAGAGTGGTTGGAACATTTTGCAGTCCCACCAACAATGTAGGAGGGTCCCAGTCTCTCCACATCCTCGCCAGCATTTATTGTCCTCTACTATTTTGATCGTTGCTGTTATTGCTGGTGTGAGATGATATCTCATTGTTATTTTGATTGCATCTCTCTAATGACTAGTGATCCTGAACATTTCTTCATAATGTTTGTTGGCAGCCCAGATCTCCTTCTTGGAGAAGTGTCTGTTCATGTCCTGTGCCCATTTTAAAATTGGGTTCTTTTTCTTTTTCTTTTAAGGTGTTATATTTTCCTATAGAAATGAGTCCTTTGTCTGATGTGTCATTGAAAAGATTTTTCCCATTCTCTGGGTTCCCTTTTCACTCTTTTGGTGAAGACTTTTGATGCACATAAGTTTTTAATTTTCAGTATGTCCCAATCATCTATTTTGTCTACTTGTGTTGTGTAGTTTTCAAAATGTTTGGTATCTGTGTATGCCCTAAATTAGTGCCCTCACATTTGTCCCTATTTTTTCATTGACGACCTTCATAGTTTTGGGATTCACATTTAGGTATTTAATCCATGCAGAATTTGTTTTTGTATAGGGCTTGTGGCAAAGGTGTTGTTTCAATCGTTTGCATATCTCTTTCCAGTTCTGCCAGTACCATCTGTTAAAGAGATTATGTCCTCCCCATGCAATATACCTAGGCAGTTTGTCTAAAATCAGTTGGCTGTATGTGGATGGGTTAATTTCTGGATTCTCAATTCTGTTCCCTTGAT
>NW_006415561.1:3313-4656 GCF_000296735.1 Chrysochloris asiatica | reverse complement strand
GGTGGCATAGCTTCCAGAATCATAGCAACTCACAAGCCACCACAGTATGACAAGCTAACAGATTAGTGGTGGTTTTTCTTTCATAGAGGTCTGTATTTTTATCTTGTCTTTTCCAAAAGAGTGCAGGGGCTTCCAAACTGATATCAGACAAAATAAATTTTAAGTCAAAATTTGTGATAACAAATGAAGACAGATATCATATAATGATAAAAGGGTCAATTGATAAGAAAGATAAAAAATTACCTAAAGATGCACCTCACTTCAAAGCCCCAAAATATGTGAAGCAAATACTGACAGAATGAACCAAGTAGTAGATAGCTCTATCATAGCTGGGGACTTCAATACACCATTTTTGATATTGGAGGGAATATCTAGAAAGAAGATGATTAAGGAACTAGAAGGTTTGGACAATACTATAAACCACTTAGACCTAACACACAGATATAGAATATTTATAGCTTCTCGGCCTTTTGGCTAAGATCAAGTGTATTAACTATTCTCATGGAGTCATGGTGTGGTGCTGTAGGATAACTACGTGACATCAAGGTCCATTTGAACTACAAGGTTGGTGATTCAAACTCACCAGCCGCTCCTCAGAAACCCTATACAGGGTCATATGAGTTGGAACTGACTTGACAGTACTTTACAACAACAAGAACATCCCAAAACAGAAAAATAGACATTATTCTCCAATTACATGAGTAATTCTCCAGGACAGACCACACACTATGTCAACAAAGAATCCCATTAAATTTTAAAAGACAGAGCTCATACGAAGTAGCTTCTCCCACCACAAAAGAAGGAAACTAGAAATTAATAGGAGTAGAAAATACAAAATGGAAATTAAACAACACATTATTAAGTGACCGATGGGTAAAGAACCATTTCCTTTTGGACCATTACCAAAAGGAAATGGTCGATGTTTAACCATTTCAAGAGGTAGCATATGATCAAGAGCCAATGATCCTGAAGGAAGAAGTCCAAGGTGCATTGAAGACACTTGTAAAGGACAAGGCACTGGGCACTGATGGAATACAATTTGAAATCTTTTAATGAAGTTTGGTGGCACTCAAGGCACTCACTCGTGTATGCCAAGAAATTTGGAAGACGACTACCTGATCAACTGATTGGAGGAGATGTATATTTTTGCGCATTCCAAAAAAAGGTGATCCAACGGAATGCAGAAATCATCAGAAATTATCATTGATAGCCCATGTGAGTAAAGTTTTACTAAAGGCCATAATATGTTTTCTTAACATTGAGATGTAATCCATACTGAAGGCTGTGCTCTTTGATCTTCATGGAAGAGCAAAGATGTCAGCTTGAGGACTAAGATGCACCTG
>NW_006415561.1:0-2033 GCF_000296735.1 Chrysochloris asiatica | reverse complement strand
TACATTTGAATTATGTATGGTGTTAGGGGAAAATATTAAAAGTACCATGGACTGCCAAAAGAACAAACAGATCTGTGTTGGAAGAAGTACAGCCAGAATGTTCTTTGGAAGCCAAGATGGCCAGAGTTTGTCTGTCATACTTCACACACATCATCAAGAGGGACTAGTTACTGGAGCAGGCTATCATGTTTGGTGAAGTGGTGGGTCGCAGAAAAAAGGAAGACCCCTAATGAGATGGATTTGGATGGTGGCCACAGCAGTGGGCTAAGGCGTGGCAACGATTGTGAGGTTGGCACAGGACCGGTTAGGGTTTTGTTCTGTTGTACATAGAGGGTCGTTATGAGTCGGAAAGGACTTGATGGTACCTAGCAACAACAATAATAAGGTGGGAGTCCCGGTGTGGTGCTATAGGGTAAGCACTGGACTGCTAGGTCAGTTTGAACTATAAGCTGGCAGTTTAAATTCACCAGCCACTCTTCTGAAATCCTATATAAGATTGCTCTGAGTCAGAACTGACTCAATGGCACTTAGCAACAACACTGAAACTAAAAGACATAAGCTGAAAGGAACTTCTAACAGCACTGGAGGAGAAGCCACAGACCAACTTATGTGAAATGATTTGAAAGCAAGTTTAGAACCTGTCATAAATCCTTCATAGTTACTGATGCCCAGAATAGATAAACAAAGTGCTCTTTTCATCTTATAATCCATGAGCTGAAATATCTCTTTGTTTGAGACCCCTTATTATTGATGGAGAATGGAGTCCAGGTGTGTGCGGTCATAGGAATAGCACTGGACTGCTAACATCAAGGTTGGCAGTTCAAACCCAACAACTGCTCCTAGGGAACCCTATACAAGTTGGCTATGAGTTGGAAGTGACCCAATGGTACATAACAACAACAATAACGTACCACCATAGGCCAAAAAAAGGCTAGATAAGATGGCTTCATTGGAGAATTCTACCAAACATTTCAAGGAGTTCACACCAATCCTGCTGAACCCTTCCAAAAAGCAGAGGATGAAAGTACACTTCCTAAAGTATTCAATAAGGTTAGCATTACCCTGATGCTAGCCTTAGTGAATGAGTTATGGACAGGTATTGGCCGTTTTGAATCCAACAATCATATGGGAGCAACAAACTGAAAAGGAATGGCATCACATTCATCATCAAAAAGAGTATTTCAAGATCTATCTTGAAGTACAACGTTGTCTGTGATAGGACAATACGCATATACATATAAGGAAGACCAGTTAATGCCACTATTCTGCTATTATTCAAATTTACGCACCAACCACTAAATCCAGAAGTGATGAAATTGAAGAATTCTAATGTCTTCAGTATGAAATTGATCAAACATGCATTCAAGATGCTTTCATCACTACTGGTGGCTGGAATGCACAAGTTGGAAACAGAGGTAGGACTGGTAGTTGGAAAACATGGCCTTGTTTGCAGAAATGATGGTAAAACTATGCAGGACCAAGGTCCTAATCAAATACCTTTTTCGGCAACATAAACAGCTATACATGTGGCTGATACCAGATGGAATACACAGAAATCAAATTGACTACATCTAGTAGTGTAGTGGTTTACAAGCTTGGTTTCTCACATCAAGGTCAGCAGTTTGAATCAACCAGTAGCTCTTCAGGAGAAAGATGAAGCTTGCTGCTCCTGTAAAGATTTACAGCCTCAGAAATCCTATGCAGGGACCCTATGCATTGAAATCGACACCTCAGCACACATGGGAAGAGACAATAAAGAAACTCAATAACACCAGCCAAAATAATTCCATTGATTGAACATGAATGCCCAAAAAATATGACCTTGAAAGTATATCCCATCTGAATTTAGAGACCATCGCAGTAACAGATTTGATGCATTGGATGCTAATGACTGAAGACCAATAGAGCTGTGGGATGACATCAAGAGCATCATACATGAGGAAAGCAAAGTCACGAAAAACACTGCAAATAAAGAGAAGAGCAAAATGGATGTGAGAAGAAACTCATCAGCTTGCTCTTGAGCCCAGAGAAGT
>NW_006415560.1:0-4624 GCF_000296735.1 Chrysochloris asiatica | reverse complement strand
GTTTTCATGATGTTATGCTATGGTCCAGTTGTGAGGATTTTTATTTCCTTTACACTGAGATGCAATCCATAATGACAACTATAGTCTATGATCAGTAAGTATATCAAATTATCTTCACTTCCAGAAAGCAAGGTTGTTATCATCTTTGTACTCAGGTTATTGAAGAGCCTTCCTCCATTCCTGATGTCAATTGCAGTTTAAGAGGCTACATAAGATGCCAAATAGGACTCTGCTGTTACTTTTAAGAACTATTAGATTTAGCATGATCAATATTTCATAACTCTAAATTCTTTTTCTTTTTACATTACAGTGTTCCACCACTAGTCTGTCATTTGAGTTGTGGTGTTGGAGAAGAATATTTAAAGTACTATGAACTGTTAGAAGGACAAACGAGTCTGAGTTGGAAGAAATACAGCCAGAATGCTCCTTACAATCCAGAATGATGAGACTTTGTCTCTCATACTTCAGGCGTATTATAAGGAGGGACCAGTTGTGGGAGAAGGACATTATGCTTAGTAAAGTAGATGGGTAGGGAAAAAGAGGAAGACCCTCAACAAGATGGATCGGCACAGTGTGAGGATGATTCAGGACTGAGCAGTGTTTTGTTCTGTTTTACATAGGTTCATTGTGAGTCAGAAACAACTTGATGACACCTAACAACAACAGATAACAAAGAAAAAGAATCATTAATTTTTTTCTAATTTTTCATATAGGAAATTTTACATTGAGAATTTTGTGAATTAAGCAGATTTTCTGAGAAATAATTCCTATTCTCTGAAGGAACTTTTTAGTATATTCTTAGGTAAAATGTTCCAGAACAGAAAGAACTTACATTGATTTTTTTGTAGTTATTGTTGTTAAGTGCCGTTCAGTTGGTTCTGACACATAGCGACCCTGTATAGGACCAAGGAGCAGCTGGTAAGTTTGAACCGCCAACCTTGCAGTTCAAATGACTTTGCAGTCTGGCGAATTAACCCACAGCACCACACACTAATAGAAATTAAGAACAAAGAAAGCAGAATTAAGAA
Organism: Chrysochloris asiatica; assembly: GCF_000296735.1. Taxonomy (NCBI): domain Eukaryota; kingdom Metazoa; phylum Chordata; class Mammalia; order Afrosoricida; family Chrysochloridae; genus Chrysochloris; species Chrysochloris asiatica. The sequence goes on along the minus strand of NW_006415560.1, from coordinate 3,596 downwards.
ATAATGAGAGACAAATACACTTTTAAAATAAGTCCCTATTAAGTCACTCAGTTTCTTTTCTGTGACATTAAGTGTTCATGACTGAATAACCTTAATGTTCTTTCAGTTTTAACAGATTATGATTCCAAAATACTACCTAAAATCTGTGCCCAAATTTACCTTTGCACAAACAATATCTCTTGATTTATTGCCATAGGGAGAAAAGGGTAAAATCTGTGGTGCCTTTTTATAAGCTCTAAAATGTACAATGTTTTCCCCTGAATTTCACAGTTCTTTTCAAAATTTCTTAGACTCAGCTTTCAGAGGCTTTTTTTACTCTACTAATGATTCAAGGCAAGTAGAATTACCAATCATTTGATTAAACTCTGAGGACCTTTCCGTTTGACTTCACAACCCACATATTTTTATTCTCACTGTTTTATTTTGTTTTGTTTTGCTTTGGTCAGTAGACCATATTTCCCTCCTTGTTTAAATTGCTTTGCATTCCGGTCATTAATTGGTGAGTGTTGTGGCTCACCATGTGTTTCACATAAAGTTGCCAGCTTCCTTTGGTGTTTTATGACAGCTTCCTTGAAAGTTGAAGACAAGGTACAAGCACTTTGTCTAAAAAAAAAATCATGATTTGAACTAACATAAATTTACAGTAGCGAAGGTTACAGCTTAATACATAACAGAGAACTCCAAAATACCTGGATGGGGAGGCAGTCTTAAAGGACAAGTCACAAAGGTGAAAGATATTAATGTCTCTAGCAGGATGTGGAAGCATGCTGTGCATACATCTGGGAAGCTTCAGGAGTTGGGGAAGAAAAGGATCAGGAAGCAGAGGCTAATTAAATATTGCATTGCTCCCAATAGGCAAATCAAATCAAAAACATTCTTGAAATCTTCAATAAAGTAAATAGAATCATACTCGATAAAGCCAGAACTAATTCTGTATCTGGTAGAAACTTCTATAACTGTGTAAGTTTTGTAAGAGGTTCCTGAATCATCCTCTATGTAGAAATGATTCCTACTGAGTGGTTTTCAAGGATTTCATTTGTTTTGTAAGCACAATTGACTTCAAAAAAGGATTCCATAGAGGATTAAAGCAGGAAATATTTATGATAAAATTATATATAATATATGGTGCTATAAGATAAGTAAAGGACTGCAAGGTCAGTTTGAACTACAAGGTTGGTGGTTCAAACTCACCAATTGCTCCTAGGAAACCCGATGTTGTTGTTATTGTTAAGTGCCATGGAGTTGGTTCCAACTGATAGGGACTCTGCATAGAGTTTCTGAGGAGCAGCTAGTGAGCTTGAATTGATGACCTTGCGGTTCAAACCAACCTTGCAGTTCAATGTATTACCATCAGTGCCACACCAGATTAAAATAACTTCATTTAAGTATTTTGTTGATGCTGTTAAGTGACAGGGTCGCTATGAGTCAGAACCAACTGGATGCCACTTAACAGAAACAACAAAATATTGAAATTAAGTGATTTTATTCTCTTTTCTCTATTTTACTTTTAAAACAATCATTTCCAAGCAAACCGTGAAAGTACAAAGCAAGAAAGGAAGGACTGAATACAAATAAAGGGATAAATTAAAACAGAATTCTGGAGGCAATCAAGAGATGTGAAAACCATGATAGAGTGTTAGAAGAAGGCTAAAGGCCCATCAGGGAAATAATAAATTGTACCTGATTAAATATAATAATTTTAGTAGACTATTTCTAATAAAGCTAAGAGGATATTAACATAACTCTATAAAAATAATTCAGATTACCTCATTTTTTCAAGAAGTTTCATCTCCAAATGGGCAAAAGAAGATAATTTTAAGCATTTCAATACTGTTGCTGTTAAGTGCTATTTGTTGTTGTTGTTGTTGTTAAGTGCCATCGAGTCGGGTCCGACCCATAGCGACCCTGTACAGGGTTTCCGAGGGTGTAAATCTTTACGGGAGTAGAAAGCCTCATCTTTCTCCCGCGGAGCAGCTGGTAGTTTCGAACCGCTGACCTTAAGGTTCGCAGCCCGATTCGTAACCACTACGCTACCAGAGCTCCTTAAGTGCTATTTAGTTCTATTTAGTTGGTCCCAAATGTTAGGGACCCTGTATAGGGTTTCCAAGGAGTGGCTGGTGGGTTTTAACCACCAACCTTGCTATTAGAAGTCCAGTGTTTATCCTACAGCATCACACAGGACTCTCAAGAGTTTAAATTTAAAACATAATTAACTCTGGCAAAACATTACATTTTAATGATGGTATTATTTGCCACCTAGTTGATTCGGACTCAGGACAATGCCATCTATGCAGAGTAGAACTCCTCCATAGGGTTTTCAAGGTTGTGGCCTGTCCAAAGCAATTCACCAGACGTGTCTTCAGAGGTACATCTGGGTGGATTTCAAGCTCCAACCATTCAGCTAAGAATGGCAAATTCAGTTCTGCAAACCAAAATTGACATAACCTAAACATTCATTGAGTTCTTTTAATAATTATGATTATGTTTGGTTGTATTGGTGGTGGTTATATGCCAATAAAGAATAATGATGCTTTCATATATTCGTCTTAATATTGGAGTGCTGCTGGTGGAGTGGTTAAAGTGCTCAGCTGCTAACTGAAAGATTGTAAATTCTAACAGTTACTCCATAGGAGAAAGATGTAGTAGTCTACTTCTGGAAAGATTAACTCACAGCCATTCCAACTCATAGTAACCCTGCATATGGTTTCTGATGCTGTAATCTTCATGGAAGTAAGATGCCTCTCCTTTCTCTCATGGACAGCTGGTGGGTATCCTAAAGCTCCACCAGGGCTCCTTGAAAATCCTATGTTGTTGTTGTTAGGTTCCATAAAGTTGATTTTGACTCATAGCCAAGTCCTGCACTATCTTCACAATTATTTTTATGCTTGGGCCTGTTGCTATGACACTGTGCCAATCCTAATGTTGGAGTTGTCCTATTTTTCACTGACTCTTCACTTTACCAAGCATGATGTCCTTCTCCAGGGACTGGTCCAACCTTATAACATGTCTGAAGTACGAGAGATGAAGTCTGGCCATCCTGATTCTGAGGAGCATTCTGATTGTACTACTTCCATATAGATTTCTTTGTTCTTTTGGAAGACCATGGAATTTTCAGTATTCTCCCCTATCATTATAGCTGAAATGCATCAATTTTTCTATGATCTTCCCATATTCACTGTCCAACTTTCACATGCATATGAGACTATTGAAAATGCCATGGTTTGGGTCAGGTGCACCTTAGTCCTCAAACTGGTATCTTTGGTTTTGAACATTTTAAAGATGATTTGTACAGCAGATTAGCCTAATAAAAAATATTGTTTGATTTCTTGGCTGCTGCTTGCATGAGTGTTGATAGTGGATCCAAGCAAAATGAAGTCATTGACAACTTTAAAATGTTCTCCATATATAATGATGTTATTACTTATTGGTCAGTCATAAGGATTTGTTTCCTTCATTGTTGTTGTTGTTGTTGTCAGGTGACATCGAATCGGAACCGACACATAGCGACCCCATGCACAGCAGAACGAAACAATGTTCGATCCTGGGCCAACCTCACTACCGCTGCCACACTTGAGTCCATCAATGATGCCACCTGG
>NW_006415559.1:4630-5207 GCF_000296735.1 Chrysochloris asiatica | reverse complement strand
GCACCTTAGTCCTCAAGCTCACATCTTTGCTCTTCAACACTTTGAAAAGGTTTTGTGCAGCAGATTTGCCTAATGCAAAATGTCATTTGATTTCTTGACTGCTGCTTCCATGAGTGTTAATGGTTGATCCAAGAAGAATAAAGTCCTGGACAACTTCAATCTTTTCTCCCTATGTTCATTGATAAGAATGTTGTTTATTGGTCCAGTGGTGAGGATTTTTGTAATCTTTACATTGAGATGCAATCCATAACAAAGGCTGTGCTCTTTGATCTTCATCAGTAAGTATTTTAAGCCCTCTTCACTTTCAGCAAGCAAGGTTGTATAATCTGCATATTGCAGGCTGTTAATGAGTCTTCCTCCAATCCTGATGCCACATTTTGCTTCATATAACCCAGCTTGTCAGATTATTTGTTCAGCATACAGGTTGAATAAGTATGGTGAAAGAATACAACCCTGTCACACACCTTTCTTTATTTTAAATCATTCAATTTTCCCATGTTCTGCTCCAACAACTGCCTCTTGATCCATGTACAGATTCCTCATGAACACAATTAAGTGTTCCAGAATACTCATACTT
>NW_006415559.1:0-2944 GCF_000296735.1 Chrysochloris asiatica | reverse complement strand
TTGTTTTCATTTTCTTCAGCTTCAGTTTGAATTTGCATATGAGTAATTCATGGTCTGTTCTATAGTCTGCCCCTGGCCTTGTTTTCACAGATGATATGGAGCTTTTCCATTTTCTCTTTCCAAGATGTAGTCAATTTGATTTCTATGTATTCCTTCTGTTGATGTACATGTGTATAGTCATCTCTTATGCTGTCTAAAAGGAGCTCTGGTATTGTAGTGGTTACGAATCGGGCTGCGAACCTTAAGACCAGCAGTTCGAAACTACCAGCCGCTCCACGGGACAAAGATAAGGTTTTCTGCTCCCATAAAGATTTACAGCCTCAGAAACCCTGTACAGGGTCGCTATGGGTCGGAACCGGCACTTAACAAAAACAAACAAACAAAAATGCTGTCTAAAGAAGGCATTTGACAGAGCTCAACCAGAAGAAGAAAGAAGAGGGAAAAAAAGAGTAATCTGACACAATTTGATGAACTTGGCCTACACCTATGGATGCAGTAGCTCAAAAGAGGGAACAAATCCTTATAGCAAGAATCATTCCCACCGCCTCCACACAGAGTAGACAGGGATAGGTAACTTGGACATTGGCTACCCAAAATGCGGGGGGTGGGGTGGGGGGGGAGGAGGGGGCTACAAAGGCAAGAAGTGACTGTCTTACAAGCTTTCAAGAGGGAACATAAAGCCAGGGGGCCTGGAGGAAGGCAGAATCTCTAGTGAGTAGTATCCAATCTGTCTAGGCAGAGCTGATGAAATGAAATGCAGATGGGTCTCTTGTGATACAATAGTGAATAATTGTTATCAGGACTGATTGTGAGGGTTGGAAATGTAAAGGTAGACGTTTTATAGCAAGGAATGGAGTGATTAACTTTCCAGTCTAGGAGCGGAGGTCCCTAGGATCATCAACGAAGAAGAGCCGAGAGCGGGACCCTACCCAGAGAAGCAATGATACCTGAGATGGAGGCAGAGAGGATGACGTGGAGCGATGGAGCAGCTGAGAACTTGAGATCCAGAGAGAGAGAGCGACTGTGTGCTGAAGACTGGGGGCTGGGGGGGTAGTGTAGGGGGCAGACTTGCAGGGTATACCCTTTGGTTGGTTGATGATGCATGGAGGGAATGGTAACCATGGCAATGAAACAATTTACGACAGAATGAATGTAAAACTAATGTTCTACCATGTAAACTATCATATAATTCACAATTTTAAAAAAAAATAGAAGGTATTTGAAATGAACAAACCATTGGTTTTTCAGAATTCTATCATGTGATCTCTAGCATCATTTCTATCACCAAGGCTTTATTTTCCAACTACTGATCCTTCCTCTTTGCTCCCACCCTTTGCATTCCAATCACCAGTAATGATCAATACATCTTGATTGCATGGCTGATCAATTTCAGATTGAAGAAGTTGTTAGAATTCTTCTATTTCATCCTCACTGGCTTTAGTAGTTGGTGTATAAATTTGAATAATAGTGGTATTAACTAGGTTTCCCTGTAGGCGCATTGGATATTATCCTATCACAGACAGCGTTGTACCTCATGACTGATCTGGATATGTTCTTTTTGACTATGAATGCAACACCATTCCTCTTTAATTTGTCATTCCCGGAATAGTAAACCATGTGGTTGTCAGATTCAAAATGGCCAATACCAGTCCATTTCAGCTCATTAATGCTTAAGATATCGATGTTTATGCATTCCATTTCATTTTTGACAACTTCCAATTTTCCCAGATTTATACTTTGTTCATTCCATGTTCCAATTTTCCATGGATGTTTACAGCTGTTCCTCTTCATTTTGAGTTGTACCCCATCAGCAAATGAAGGTCCCGTGGGTTTTTCTCCCACAAGCTTTACTCCATTCGTGTTATTACGGTCAACTCTACTTTGAGGAGGCAGCTCTTCCCCAGTCGCATTTTGAGTGCCTTTCAACCTGAAGGGCTCATTTTCCAGCACTATATCTGACAGTGTTTCTCTGCTATTCATAAGGTTTTCAGTGACTAAAGATTCGGAAGTAGTTTGTCAGTCTTTCTTCCTAGTCTGTCTTTATCTGGAAGCTCATCTGAAACCTGTCCACCATGGGTGACTCTGCTGGTATTTAAAATACTACTGGCATAGCTTCCAGAATCACAGCAACTCACAAGCCACCACAGAATGACAAACTGAAAGACAAGTGGTGGCTGGACTCCCTAGATGCTAACAAATATAAATTTAGATGAAATGGGCAGATTCTTTAAAAAGCACAACTTACTGAAGTGGCCTCAAAAATAAACAGGAAATCTGGCTAGTACCATATCCATTAAATAAATTGATTGAGTAATTGAAAGCCTACTCACAAAGAAAACTTCAAGGCCAGATGGCTTCACCCGCAAATTCTTTCAAATATTTAAGGAAGAGATATCAAAGTTACACAACAAACCATTCCAAGAAAAGAAAAAGAAACATTTCCTAATTCATCAAGGGGTCATTATAACCTTGATATTGAAACATGATAAGGATAGTAAAGAAAATTACAAGTCATCTCTCTGATGAGCAGAAATGGAAAAGAAATTCAAGCAAAATATTAACAAATTTAATATAATAATATGTAAAATGAATAAAACAAAACTACCAACTTGGGTTTATTCCAGGAAAGCAAGACTGATTTGTTGTTATTGTTGTTGTTAGGTATCATGCAGTTGACTCTGACCCAGAGCGACCCTGTGCACAATAGAATAAACCACTGCCTGGTCCTGTTGTTGTTGTTGTTGTTAGGTGCCATCGTGTCAGTACCAACCCAGAGCGACCCTGTGCACAATAGAATAAACCACTGCCTGGTCCTTCAGCATCTTCACAATCGTTGTTAAACTTGCATTCATTGCCTCTGCTACTGTGCCAATCCATTTCATTGGGGTCTTCCTGTTTTTCACGGATCTCCCACTTTTTCAAGCATGATGTCCTTCTCTTGCTG
>NW_006415558.1:1948-4642 GCF_000296735.1 Chrysochloris asiatica | reverse complement strand
AAGACCAGAAGAGTTGTGGGATGACATCAAGAACATCATACATGAAGAAAGCAAAAAGTCATTAAGAAGACAAGAAAGAAGGAAAAAATCAAAATGGATGCCAGAAGAGACACAGAAACTTATTCTCTAGCGTTGATATGCTAAAGCAAATGGAAGAAATGCAGAAGTACAAGAGCTGAACAGAAAATTTCAAAGGTCAGCTCGAGAAGACAAAGTCAAATATTACAACAAAATGTGCAAAAATCTGGAGACAGAAAACCAAAAAGGAAGAACACTCTCAGAATTTCTCAATCTGGGGAAACTGAATAAAAAAAGCAAGCCTCTATTTTCGTTATTGAAGGATTCTCTGGGCAAATTATTGAATGATCAAAATAAGATTGAAGGAATACACAGAATCACTGTACCAAAAGGAAATGGTTGGTGTTCAACTGGTTCAGAGGTAGCATATGATCAAGAGCCAATGATACTGAAGGAAGAAGTCCAAGGTGCATTGAAGGAACTGGCAAAGAATAAGGCACCAGGAATTGATGGAATAAAAATTGAAATATTTCAAAAAAGTGAGGCGGCACTGGAGGCAACCACTCATTTATGCCAACAAATTTGGAAGACAACTATCTGGCCAACTGATTGGAAGAGATCCATATTGTGCCCATTCTAAAGAGAGATGACCCAACGGAATGTGGAAATCATCGGACAATCTCTTTGATATCCTATGCAAATAAAGTTTTACTAAAGGTAATACAGAAATTGATGCAAGCATACATTGCCAGAGAACTTCCAGAGGTTCAAACCAGATTCAGAAGAGGACATGGAATGAGGGATATCATTGCTGATGTCTGATGGATCTTGGCTGAGAGCAGAGAATACCAGAAAGATTTTTATCTGTGCTTTATTGACAATGTAAAAGATTTCAAATTCTGTGGATCATGACAAGCTATGGACTAACACTGCAAAGTGTGAGTATTCCGGAACACTTAATTGTGCTCATGAGGAGTCTGTACCTGGACCCAAGAGGCAGTTGTTTGAACAGAACATGGGAAAACTGAATGGTTTAAAATTAAGAAAGGTATGTGTTAGGGTTGTATTCTTTCACCATACTTATTCAACCTGTATGCTGAGCAAATAATATGTGAAGCTGGGTTCTATGAAGAAAAAAGTGGCATCAGGTTTGGAGGAAGACTCATTAACAACCTGCAATATGCAGATGATACAACCTTGCTTGCTGAAAGTGAAGAGGACTTAAAATATTTATTGATGAAGATCAAAGAGCACAGCCTTCAGTATGCATTGCATCTCAATGTCAAGAAAACAAAAATCCTCACCACTGGACTAATAACATTCTTATCAATGGGGCAAAGATTGAAGTTGTCAAGGACTTCATTCTTCTTGGATCAACACTCACAGAAGCAGCAGTCAAGAAATCAAATGACATATAGCATTAGGCAAATCTGTTGCACAAGACCTTTTTAAAGTGTTGAACAGCAAAGATGTCAGCTTGAGGACTAAGGTGCCCCTGACCCAAACCATGGTATTTTCAAGAACCTCAAGTGCATATGAAAGCTGGACAATGAATAGGAAGACCCTAGAAGAATTTATTTTTTTGAGTTATGGTGTTAGAGGAGAATATTGAAAGTGCATGGGCTGCCCAAAGAACAAACAGATCTGCATTGGAAGAAGTAAAGCCAGAGTGCTCCTTGGAGTCCAGGATGGCCAAATTTATCTCTCATACGTCAGACATATTATCCGGGGGGACCAGTCGCTGGAAAAGGATATATGTTTGGTAAGGTGGAGAGTCAGAGATAAAGAGGAAGAACCCTAGCGAAATTGATTGGCAATGTGGCAGCATCAATGTGCTCAAGCATGGCAACAATTGAGAGGTTGGCCCAGTACTGGGCAGTGTTTCATTCTGCTGTGCATAATATCGCTGTGGGTCGCTACTGACTCGATGGCACCTAACAACAACAATCCACTTTTCAAACTACATCTGTGTCTGCCTAGCTCTATATCTGTATCAGATTTGATTCTTAAGGAAGAGGCAAAGGCAGTACAATGGAGGGGAAAATAATCCTACCCCAAAATGATCCTGAAAAAATTGCATATCCAGTCTTGATATCACTACTACTCTTCAACATTGTACTAAAGACCCCGGTCAGTGCAATTAGACAAAAAGAAGAAATAAAAGGTTTTAAGGTTGCCACATTGCAGATGGTATAGTTTTTTACATGGAAAATAAGCTAAAAATAAACAAGGAAAGTTATTATAATTAATAAAATATTTAGCAAGTGTGCTAATTAGAAAATCTATATTAAAAAGGCAGTTTTATTTATATTCACCAGAATTTTAGTTTTAAAAATATACTATTTATAACATCACTCAAAACTGATTGTTCATGATTAAATGTAATGAAAAATCTTTTTCTAGAAAATTGAATATAGACAAAAGGAAATTTGCCTGTGCAGTAACCAAGGTATTGCCCTATTGTTGTTGTTGTTGTTGTTAGGTGCCATCAAGTCGGCACCGACTCATAGGGACCTTATGCACAGCAGAACAAAACAGTGTCCAATCCTGGGCCAACCTCACTACCGCTGCCACACTTTAGTCCATCAATAATGCCACCTGACCAATCCATCTCGTTGGGGTCTTCCTCTTTTTCTCTGACCCTCCATCTTACCAAACACGATATCCTTCTCCAGC
>NW_006415558.1:0-1278 GCF_000296735.1 Chrysochloris asiatica | reverse complement strand
TCAGCTTCTCGTATTATTTGCTCAGCATACAGGTTGAATAAGTATGGTGAAAAAATACAACCTTGTTGCACACCTTTCTTAATTTTAAAACATTCAGTGTTCCTTGCCCTATTAACCTACCTATATAATTACTAGAGTCCTGGTATGGCACTGTAGTATAAGCACTGAATTCTAACCATGAGATCAGTGGTTTAAATCCACCAGCTGCTTCTTGTGAACCCTTATAGGGTTGCTATGAGTTGGAACTAACTCAATGGCACTCAACAGCAACCTAAAATGGTTGATACGAAAGCGGATATATCTGTTGCTACAGCTACTTTGGAACAACCTGAGAGGTTGAATTAGTACACATTCATCAGGACAATATGAGGAAGGTATAAGTCAGAAAAATAATTTTGGACACATGCTAGCTGAGATTTCAGATCTTTGAATTCCAACTTTACTTTCTACCTGGATATCCATAGCCCTGTACCTACTGAGAGTGGAGATTAAGAAATAAGAGAATTAGAAACTCAGTCTAGTGTTTTCATTTTAGTATTTGATTTATTATGATGCATTTGAAATTTCAAGAAATAATTACATAGACTAATACACTGATCACTGCTCTACGTACTACCTAGTGACATCTTTAACTTCTTTCTATATGTTTTGATTAAGAAACAGTTATACAAAATCTGTAGAAGAAAATAATAAATTTACCATGTTGAGTAATTAAGACAACAAGGTAATTTTGCTTATTTTTTCCTTTTTTTTTCCTTTCCATGGTTGTAATGGAAGGCAGGCTTTAACCTAGCCTGATGCCCACTGACACACATCAAGAGGCAGTACATGTAGGGTCTAGAGCAGAAATGAAGGTGAAATTTCATTCCTAACCACTCCACAAGGTGAACAAGATGCTTCATTTTATCAAGAAAACCTTTTTTTTTTTCTTTTTGAACTTTTTACAACATTTGGTTAAGTGCCATTGAGTCTGTTCTGATTCATAGCAGATGGTGAATTTGAACTGTCAGTGCATTATCCACAGCTTATTTGTCCTTTTGTGATTGGCTAATTTCACTCAGCATAATGTCCTCCAGGTTCATTCACTTTGTCATGTGTTTCACAGATTCATCATTATTCATCAACATTTTGTAGTATTCCATTGTGTGTATGTATCAAAGTTCGTTTAACCATTCTTCTGTTGATAGACATTTAGGCTGTCTCTCTCTTTTTGATATGTCTCTTGTAGACAGCATATTGGAGGTTCTAATTTTTAAATTCTGCTCATTATGTCTCTTG
>NW_006415557.1:2442-4972 GCF_000296735.1 Chrysochloris asiatica | reverse complement strand
TTGCCCATGTGGTTTCTAATGTGTGTTATTTGTGTCTTCTCTCTCTTTTCTTTTGTTAGGTTTGCCAACGGTCTGTCGATTTTGTATGTCACCCTCTTTCTTGAAAGATTGTTTTGCTGGGTACCCAATTATTAAGTCTTCGAAGATACTATTTATTTATTTCTGTCTTTTCTTTGTATGGGTGTGGTTTGGGTAAACAATTACAGAGCAAATTAGTTTCCCATTCAACTATTTACACACATATTGTTTCATAACATTAGTGACAATCCCCTCAATGTAACAGTGGTCTTTCTACTTCCTGCCTGGGGTCCCCATATCCATTCATCTTTCTTTCTTGTCCCTTCTTGTCTCTGAACTTTGTATTGTTAAAAATACTGGCATTTTGGTCTCATCTGGTTAATTGTTTTGAGGCGTATGTGCCTCACAAGTGTTATTGTTCATTTTATAGATCTGTCTGGAGTTCTGGTGTGGTGCTGTAGGATAAGCACTGGATTGCTACCTGCAGGTTGGCAGATCAAACCCACCAGAGTTGTTATTAGTAGAGCTGACTTGATGGCACTAAACAGAAACAATGACAGATCTGTCTATTGTTTGGCTACAAAATGATTCCATGGGGTGGTTTCAGTTCCAGATTTGAAATGTATATAAGGGTCTTTTTGTTGTTGACTTTATTTCACACAGCATATTGTCACCCAGACTGATCCATTTGATGAGGTGTTTGGTGGATTTGCCATTTTCCTTTAACATTACATAGGATTACATTGTGTGTAGGTACACCATAGTTTATCTGCTCATCTGTGGGTGGACACTGATATATTTTTTTTTTTCATCTTTTTGCTATTGTGAATAATACTGCGATGAACATGGATATGCATATAAGGATACTATTGTTGTTGTTAAGTGTTGTCGAGTCAGTTCCTGCTGATAGTGACCCTGTGTCTGGTTTCTGATGAACAACTGGTGGGTTTGCACTGCCACCCTTTTATTTAGCAGTTCAGTGCTTATCCTTGCCACAGCAGGACTCCATAAAGATACTATTTCACTATTACTTGTTTGCAGGGTTGCTGTTAAGAAATCTGCTGCAAATTGAATTCTTTCTTTTTTGAGTAATTTCTCTTCCTTGAAGATCCTTTCTCTGTTTTTGGTGTTCTGCAGTTCCACTACAGTATTTCTTTGTGTGGGTCTCCTACTATATCCTGCTTAGGATAGATTGTGCTTCGTATTTGTGGATTCATGTCTTTTTTATGCCTTAGAAATTCTCAGCCATTACTTCTTCAACGATGGCCTGTCATTCTCTCCTTCTCTGATGTTGACTGAATGGATAGTAGACCTTCTCATTCTGTCCTGAATATTTCGTAATGTTTCTTTCATATTTTTTCATGTCTTGTCACTTTATGCTGCTTTCTGGGAAATTTATTCAGATCTGTCTTCTAATTCACCAGTGTTCTTATCAGTTGTGTCTTGTTAGACCATCCTTTGAGTGTTATTCTTTTAACTCCAAAATTGGTAATTTTCATTTTTAAAGATTTCTATTTGGTTTCTTTTAAAAAATCTTTCTAGTCACTTTTTAAAAAATGTATTGTTCAGCAACAACAACAAAAAGTAATTGCTGAGTCTGCTTGGCTCCTTGGTTTGGAGGTTTAGGGTCATAGTCTCATTGAACATCCTGGTTAATTGGCATAATAAAATGGTTAGTGCTTCTGTTCTCCTAGTTCATTGCTTAGTGTCTGGCATTTTAAAAGCTTGCAAGCAGCCATTCAAGGGTCCATTAATTGATTCCTATTTGCCTGGGGCAACAGAGGATGGAGGAGGAAATAGAATTCATGGCTCAACTGCTCCTTTTGCCATGAGACCAGAACTGGATGCTGCCTGGTTACCACTGCTGAACATTTTGATCAAAGATTCTATAGAAGAATTCTGACGTAAAGGGGGAAAGTGTAGAACAGATATCAAATTCTGATAGATTCCTGACTTTCTGGAGCCATAGAGGTTGGAAGAACACTTGGAACTATTGCCCTGAGATAATATTTAAACTGTATTTCAAAATATCCCCCGAAGTCTTCTTAAAAACAAACAGTAGTTTGGCTTAACTAACTTCATGTCTTCTTTGAGCATTATGCTCGTTTAAGACCTATGTATATGAGATCAAATTGACTATAGCAACTTGACAGACTCTATAGGAACTTTAGGGGGCAGTGAGTTTATGTGCTGGGAAAGGAACAACTCAGAAAATGAGGGTGTGAATGGTTACCTAACTTGAATTGTCATCAGTGAATTGTATGTGTAGATATTGTTGAATTGGTGTATGTTCTGCTGTGTATATTCTTAACAACAACAAAAGTAAAATTAATTATAAGAAATACATTGTTATTTATTCTGTTTTTATTTATGTTAACATTACATACATAATTATTTTATATTCTGTGTCTAATAAGTCTAATAGCTAGAGATCCTTGTTGTTAGCTGCAAACGAGTTAGTTCCAACTCATAGCAACCCTGTGCACAATAGACTGTTCAATCCTGTGCCATC
>NW_006415557.1:0-1877 GCF_000296735.1 Chrysochloris asiatica | reverse complement strand
TGTTAGGTATTGGTTCCAACACATAGCAATCTTATGCAGAAAAGAACAAAATACTGCCAAATCCTACACCATTCTCACAGTTGCAGCTACGCTTGAGCCCATTGCTACTGCTACTGTGCCAATCTGTGCTTTTTTTGCTGCTCCTCCGCTTTTACCAAACATGATGTCTTTCTCCTGAGACTGGTCCATCCTGATAATATATCTGAAGTATGAGAGACGAAATCTGGCCATACTGGCTTCAGAGGATCATTCTAGTTGTACTTCCTCAAACACAGATTTGTTCTTCTGGCAGCCCATGATTCCTTTAATATTCTTTGCCAACACCATAGCTCAAATGCATCAGTTCTTCATCAATCTTCCCTATTCTCTATCAAACTTTCGCATGCATATGAGGCAATTGAAAATGCCATGGCTTGAGTCAGGCACACTTTAGTCCTTAAACTGGTATCTTTGCTCTTGAAAGCTTTAAAGAGGTTTTATGTGTCAGATTTGCCTAATGCAATACGTCTTTTGATTTCTTGACTGCTGCTCCCATGAGTGTTGGTTGTGGATCAAAACAAAATGAAGTCTTTGACAATTTCAATCTTCATTTATCATGACATTATTTATTTGTCCAGTTGTGGGGATATTTGTTTTCTTTACATTGAGGTGCAATCAGTAGTATTTCAAGTCTTCTTTGTTTCTAGCTAGCAGGTTCTTGGGAGCCCTAAATTTGTTGTTGGTTGTTTCTGCTGACTCCCTTTCTCTCATTATGATTTGTTTTCATGCATGTTAGAACAATTTGTATAAAAACTGTCAAATAGGAACGTCATTCATTGTGTAAACTTTCATTTGAAATATAATTAAAAACTATGTATTTTTTTCAAAGTTACTAACACCTCACAAGCCTGCTTCATGCCCCCTCACAGTCATTCCCACACCAAAGAAAACCATTGTCCTAATTGTGAGCACCACAGATTAGATATTTTTTGTTTTTTTTGTCTTTATTCAGTGAGACCATGTACCATCTGTTCTTTGGGATCTGGCTTCTTTCAGTAAGCTTGTATATTTGGTTATTCATAGTCCATGGGGATCCTGTATGCTTTCTTACAGAGAGAAACTTGGTTTATGCTTGAAGTGAAGGGATGTTACCGTAGTCCATTTGAAGGTCCTCACTAAATATGAGATTTCCAAATTCAGGTTCCAGCTGGCAAATGTTTAGTCTCCCAGAATTGTTTGTAAGTCTGGTTTAGGCATTTTATTTGAAGACAACCTTGTCTTTCACATGCATTGCTGCTCGCTGTTCCCCCAACCCCCTCCTCATTATTTAGACACAGTTTCAGTCCAGCAGCACATGATGTTTTATTTTATCTTACATAATTTTTTTTTTTTTTTAGAAGTATGCTTCAGAATATGTGGTCCACCAAATGCTGA
The DNA here is from genome assembly GCF_000296735.1 of Chrysochloris asiatica. Classification (NCBI taxonomy): domain Eukaryota; kingdom Metazoa; phylum Chordata; class Mammalia; order Afrosoricida; family Chrysochloridae; genus Chrysochloris; species Chrysochloris asiatica. The sequence continues at coordinate 464 of NW_006415557.1, read as the reverse complement.
GGTGCAATTGAATTTTAAAGCTTAAACTACAAGGTCAGCAGTTTAAGCTCACCAGCCACTCCTCAGAATCTCTATAAGGGTCACTTTGGATCAGAACTGACTCGATGGCACTTAACAACAACAACAAAAGGAGCTCTGGTAGCACCGTGGTTACAAGTCAGGTTGCTAAGCTCAAGGCTAGCAGTTTGAAACTACCAACAATTCTGTGGGAGATAGATAAGGCTTTCTGCTCCCAAAAAGATTTACAGCCTCAGAAACCTTATACAGGGTTGCTATGAATTGGAACTGACTCCATGGCACATAACCTACCAAGGAACCAAAGGCAACACAGTTAAGTTTTGTAATAATATGTTTGATATATTCTAAATTATTACAAGTTTGAATCTTGATTTTCTTACCAGCTTTGTTCCATTAAAATTTTTTTTAAAATTGTTTTATTGTGAATTACATGATTGTTTACATGG
>NW_006415556.1:4116-4930 GCF_000296735.1 Chrysochloris asiatica | reverse complement strand
CCGAAGTACTGCTGCAATCATTTTTCAATGATCATCAGCAAAATTGTACTTCCATGTGATACTAATAATATTGTTTGATAATTTCCATTTTGTTGGATCACCTTTCTTTGGAATGGGCACAAATATGGATCTTTTCCAGTTGGTTGGTCAGGTAGCTGTCTTCCAAATTTCTTGGCACAGAATAGTAATCACTTCAAGCATTGTATCCATTTGTTGAAGCATCTCAATTGGCAGGTATTCCATCAACTCCTAGAGGCTTGCTTTTTGCCAATGCCTTCAGTAAAACCTTGGATTTTTTTTCCCCTTCAATACCATTGGTCTTCATCATATGCTACCTCTTGTAATGGTTATGTCAACCAGTTCTTTTTTGTACAGTGACTCTGTGTATTGCATCCAGTCTCTTTCTTTTTTTAAAAAAAATGTTTTATTGTGAATTATGTGATAGTTTACATGGGAGAACATTAATTTTGCATTCATCCTATCATATATCGTTTCATTGACATGGTTACAATCCCCTCCATGTATCATCAACCAACCAAAGGGTGTACCCTGAAAGCCTGCCCCCCAGTTGTCAGCACACAGTCCCTCTCCCTCTCTGGATCTAAAGTCCCCAGCTGCTTCATTTCTCCATGTCATTGTCTCTGCCTCCATCTCTGGCGTCACTGCTTCTCTGGGTAGTGTCCTGCTCTCCGCTCTTCTCCATCATGGTCCCGATCTCCGCTCCTAGACTGCAAAGTTAATCACTCCCCTCCTTGCTACAAAACATCTACTTTTACATTTCCAACCCTCACAATCAGTCCTGATAACAATTATT
>NW_006415556.1:0-1196 GCF_000296735.1 Chrysochloris asiatica | reverse complement strand
TGTATTGTCCACCTTGGCTCCAAGTTTCCCGAGGCATTTTTCCATGGCGTTTCTGCTCTCCCGCTTGGTCTTGCCATTTGGTCTCACCCAAGATGTTGGCTCTGGGACTCTGACCCCGGCAGATTCAAAGTATGCGATTTCTTACTTTAGCTTCAAGTTCCACTAACTATAAGCCTTCAAACTTTTAAAATATCCTTAGCTCTGTGGTTCCAAGTTTTGAAGCTCTGCCCTGGATCTGCTTTGCCTGGTATTCTGTGGTATAGCTGACGGCGAACTTCACTGCACCTCCACTCTAGCCGCCATCAAGCCCAGCCTCTGCAGCCATCTTCTTTTAATACTTCCTCTGCCATTCTTTTTTTTTTTGTCCCAGTTATTGCTGTTAAGTATCGTTGAGTCAGTTCTGAGTGATAGCCACCCTAAGGAATATAGGGTTTCTAAGGAGTAGCTGGTGGGTTTGAACCATTGATCTTGTGGTTAGCAGCCCAGTGTTTATCTGACAGCACTACATTAGAACTCCTTTTTTCCCATTGTTGTTGCTGTTAAGTGCCATTGAGTCATTTCTGACAGATGGCAACTCTGCATAGGGTTTCTGAGGAGCGACTGGTGAGCTTGAACTACCTTCTTTGCAGTTCCAACTGACCTTGCAGTCCAGCGCATTAACCCACAGAGCCACACCAGGACTCCCTTGGACATAGACTCCTTCAGTATTACATACCAAGCCTTGAAGGATTTCTTCAGTTCTTTCAGCTTGAGAACCGTTGGGTATGTATGTTCTTCCTTTTTGGTTTGCTAACTCCAGGTTATAAAATTTTCTTTAATAATTTCATTAGAAACTGTTCTTTAAAATCCTCATATAATAGTATACAATTGTTTGTGTACACAATAGATAGATAAATGAAAGGGTCTGAGATGTTTTAAAGTCAAAGTGTCTTTCAGAAAGTGCTAATTTACAATTTTATTAACAGTTATATAACACATATTTCATGTTGTTGTTAGGTACCAACATGTCAGTTCTGACTCATATCGATCTTATGCACAACAGAATGAAACACTGCCCAGTTTTGTACTGTCCTCACAATCATTGTTAAGCTTGAGTCCATTGCTGCTGACACTCTGCCAATCCATCTTATTGGGGATTTTTCTCTTTTTCACTGACCTTCCACTTTACCTAGTATGATATCCTTCTCCAGTGACTG
>NW_006415555.1:3826-4539 GCF_000296735.1 Chrysochloris asiatica | reverse complement strand
GTCTCTCACTCCCTGATTTCAAACTTTACTACATGACTATGGTGGTAAAAACAGCCTGGTATTGGTACAATGAAAGAATAATTGATCAATGGAACAGAATCAAGAATCCAGATATCAACACAACCACCTACAGCCAAATGATCTTTGACAAAATGCCTAGGCACATTGCATGGGAAAGAGTCAATCTCTTTAACAAATGGTGCTGGCAGAACTGGAAAGCAATATGTAAAAACTGAACCAAGACCTTTGCCTCATGCCCTATACAAAAATGAACTCAACATGGATTAAAGATCTAAATGTGAATCCCAAAATTAGGAAAATCAACAATGAAAAAATAGGGACAAATGGGAGGGCACTAATCCAGGGCATATACAGACTGCCACACATTTTGAATAGTACACAAACAAAAAAAGACAAAATAGACGAGTGGGATATACTAAAAATTAAAACTTGTGTTCATCAAAAGACTTCACCAAGAGAATAAAACGGGAACCAACAGAATGGGAAAAAATCTTTTGCAACAACATATAGGATAAGGGACTCATCTCTAAAATTATAGGAAAATATTACACATCTACAAAAGTAATACAAATAACCCCATTAAGAAATGGGCACAGGATATGAAACGACACTTCACCAGGGAGGAGATCCGGGCAGCCAACAAACATATGAAGAAATGTTCACGATCACTAGCCATTAGAGAGATGCAAATC
>NW_006415555.1:1182-3396 GCF_000296735.1 Chrysochloris asiatica | reverse complement strand
TAGGACTACTACTGTAAAATACTAAGAAAAATAACTCATACTATTCCACTAAAATGGATTTGTAGCAGGCTGCTAAGATATAGGGGTAGTGTTAAGGGCAGAGGGGAACATGGAGTACAAGGCAGGGAATAGGCACAGGATAGTTTGGGTGTTGGGGAGGGGGCAATATACAAGTAGAGAGAGTGGAATGGAAGAACAAAGCAGATGGGAGAACAATTAGACAGGTATGAATGAGCTAAATGGGAGAGGTTAAAAATGATGTAGGCACAGCCTTGGAACAACAGGGCTCTGGGGTGCAAAGACTGGGTCATGGTTGGAATGGGGAAAAGGAGGGAATAATGTTAAGATGCTTGGCTGTGTTTTGAACCTTGATTTTCCATGCATTATATTATAAAACAGGCACTGGAGGGAGAGATAAAGGAATAGCCAGAAATATCACCATAAAAAGCTTGTAAGTCTGTCTTCTGCCTATTACTGATTGGAATACCTAAAATGGGGCTACAATGTGTCCAGTGAAAGAGGTTTCCTGAGAAGCTTCTGCATTACATAAGACTATAGAAGGAAGCCTGAACCACATCCAGACCTTAAGAGATAGGAGATTCTCCTCTTGAAAGGGCAAGCAGACCAGCCTGGGGCAGCCAGAAAACCAGAAGACACTTCTTGAAATAAAGATCTACAGGTAAAATATAAAACAATAAGGGCAGTCCGACTGTTACCACATTGTTCAAGAGACATCAAGGCAAGTGGTCGGGTCCTCTCAGTGCAAATCCTCTTCCAAGACTATGATGCAATGGAAATACATACTCTGATTGGTGACCACACACATCACCCATAAAGAGAAGTGATCAAAGAACATCAATTAAGTGGTGAGCTAATCCCTACCTCGTTCAGTAGACTACTGTGAACCTGGGTGTAGACCTGGTTGGCCAGCAGCGAGGCAAGACCAGGAGACTCATGGGCTCAGAGTCAGTGGCACAGCCACAGAGGACTAGAGTGGAGAGTGAAGCGACCAGCGAATAAGAAGAGGCAGACAGATGCAAGAACACCCACACTTGCAAATGATACCCACTTGGCCTGGCTTCAATGACTGGATGAACAGAGCTCAACCCGAAGAAGAAAGAAGAGGAAAAAAAAAAAAAAAGTGTCACCTGATAAAACTTGGCAAACTTGACCTGCACCTATAAATGCAATATGTCAAAAGAGGAAACAAATCCCTGCTCCAAGAATTATTCCCACCCCGTCCACACAAAGAGTATATAGGGATGAGCAACTTGAACATTGGCTACCCAAAATGGGGGGAGGGATACAAAGGTAAGAAGTGACTGGCTTACAAGCTTTCAAGAGGGAACCTAGATCCACAGGGCGAGGAGGATGATAGAGTCTCCAGTGAGTAGTATCCAACCTGTCTAGGAAGGGCTGATGAAAAGAAATGCTGATGGGTCTCTTGGGATGCAATGATGAATAAATGTTACCAGGACTGATTGTGAGGACTGGAAATGTAAAGGTGGATATTTTATAGCAAGGAGGGGAGTGACTAACCCTGGGACCATCAATGGAGAAGAGTGGAGAGCGGGACCCCACCCAGAGAAGCAGTGAGGTCTGAGATGGAGACAGAGAGGATGAGGTGAAGAGATGCAGTGGCTGGGAACTTGAGATCCAGAGAGGGAAAGGAGCTGTGTGCTGAGGACCATGGTGGGTGAGGGGGCGGGCGGGATTGCAGGGTATACCCTTTAGTTGGGTGATGATACGTGGACGGGATGGTAACTATGGCAATGAAATGATATATTATAGAATGAATGTAAAACTGATGCTCCCCCATATAAAATATCACACAATACACAATAAAATATTTATTTAAAATAAATTGTTGTTGTCAGATGGCATCGAGTCCGAACCGACTCATAGTGACCCCATGCACAGCAGAACGAAATAATCTCCAATCCTGGGCCAACCTCACCATTGCTGCCACACTTGAGTCCATTAATGATGCCACCTGGCCAATCCATCTCGTTGGGGAGTCTTCCTCTTTTTCTCTGACCCTCCACCTTAGCCAGCATGACATCCTTCCCCAGCGACTGTTCTCTCCAGACAATATGTCAAAAGTATGAGAGACGAAGCTTAGCCATCTTGGCTTCCAAGGAGCACTCTGACTGCACTTCTTCCAAAACAGATCTATTGGTTCTTTTGGCAGTCCATGGCACTTTCAGTATTTAT
>NW_006415555.1:0-1041 GCF_000296735.1 Chrysochloris asiatica | reverse complement strand
TATTCATTTATTACAGGCAATGTTAGGCTGATCAAACTTTGAGAGCCTCTCAATCAAATGGTAGTTACTTATCTATATAAGTATAGATAAAATATGTTATATTTTATTCTCAATTGACCTAAATTATCTTAAATGACTGAACAACGCAGAGGAATAAATTTGTATCTGAACAACTACATTGTCTATTATGGCTGCCCTAATTAGGTTTTATGATCCCTTTTGTGGCACGTAGGATAATCACTAGAATGGGAACCCCAAAGTGTCAGGTTCAAACCCAACATTTGATCCTCAGAAACCCTATACAAGGTCGCTATTAGTCAGAAATTTCTTGATAGCACTTAACAACAACATAATGAAGAAGGAGTTCTGGTGTGATGCTGTAGAATAAGCACTAGATCACAAGATATATTTGAACCACAGGGTCGGTGGTTCAAACTCACCATCCACTCCTCAGAAATTCTATGCAGGATCTGTATTAGTTGCAACTAACTTGATGGCACTTAACAACAACATACTTTACCAAGCATGCTCTTATTCTCCAGGAACTGGTCTCTTCAAATAACATGCCCAAAGTACTGAAACAAAGTTTCACCATTCCTGTTTCTGTGGGGCATTCTGGCTATACTTCTTCCCAGACAAATTTGTTCATTCTTCTGGCAGTTTATCATATATTTATTATTATTCCCCAGCAACCAAATTCAAAGGCATCACTTGATCTCTTGTCTTCCTTATTTGTTGATAAAATTTTGCATCCATAGGAGGTTATTGAAAATACTATGGCTTGGGTCAAATGCACACTAATATTCCATGCAACATCTTTATTTGTTAGCACTTTGAAGAGGTCGTTTGCAGCAGATTTATCCTATACAATACATTGCTTGTTTCATTGACTACTACTTCCATGTTTGTTCATTTAAATACATTTAAAGGTTCCGGTTTGCCAGGGTGGCCAGACGGTGCTCGTGAGTAGGGGCTACGGGATCAGGGAGGGGAAGCTCGAGAGTTGAGCCTCCCAGGTGGGAATTCACAGTCTCACGGCCC
>NW_006415554.1:2700-4531 GCF_000296735.1 Chrysochloris asiatica | reverse complement strand
TTGAGTGTTTTTGTGTATATCTCCCCCCACCCACCCAAACAATGACAACAACAAAAACCAGAGGGAATAGAAGCAATGTTATTGAATGATGATGCATGGAGGGGATTGTAATCATTGCAATGAAATGATGAGTGTAAAACTGATGTTCTCCCACATAAACTACCACTCAATTCACAATAAAAACAATATTAATAAGAGCACTGTCATGACTAGGTATATACACCTCCAGTCATTGCTGTACTATTCACAATAGCAAAAATATAGAGACAGCATAAATGCCCATCAACTGAAGAACAGTTAAAGAACCTTTGGCACATACACATAGTACTAGGCAAAGTTTAAGATAATGATGAAGCTACAAAACACCTCACAACATGGATGAACCTGGAGGACATTCTGCTGAGTGAGTTTAGTCAATCACAAAGGGACAAATATTGTATGAGACCACTGCTGTAAAAACTTATTAAATATTTTCTTGAAAAATAAAACATTCTATGATGGTCACTGGGGTACAGGGTCAGGGGAGGAATTATTCATTAGTTAGAGGGTTGTTGTTGTTATGTGTCGTGGAGTCACTGATAGCGACCCTGTACAGGGTTTCCGAGGCTGTAAATCTTTACGGGAGCAGAAAGCCTCATCTTTCTCCCGCGGAAAACCTGGTCGTTTCGAACTGCTGACCTTAAGGTTTGCAGCCTGATTTGTAAGCACCACACTACCAGAGCTCCTTGTTAGAGGGTAGACACATGGTAATATGGGTAGCAGGGTAGGTAATATCCATCAAGAGGGAAATTGGCAGAAAGATGAAGGTAGCAGGAGACACAGGGAAGAGTACAAGAGTTAAAGAAAATAGAGTTAAATACTGTTAACTGATGGTACATGGAAGGGATTGTCATCTTTGTAATGAAGCAAAGTATATGATTTTCTGAATGTAAAACTGATGATCTGCTATGTAAACCTTCACTCAATTCACAACAAAAAATTATGAAAACAAAAAAGGGAGAAAAGCTAAGGCAGGGGTGAGGAACTTTTTTTCTGCCAAAATTCATAACATCATTCATGGCCATACCAAACTATTTTAAAAATTAACCTGCTATATTTGGTCAAACATTTAATTAACTCATCCCCTAATGTGAAGTCCTGGTGTGGCACTGTGGGGTTAATGCACAAGACAGAAAAGCTGTTTGAACTGCATGGTCGGTGGTTCAAGCTTACCAGCTGCTCCTTGGAAACCCTATACAGGGTTGCTATGGGTCAGAACGGACTCGACGGCACTTAACAACAACAACAACAGTGTTTTGGCTAAGGATCTCTTGTAGCATAATGGTTACAAGTTAGGGTGCTAACCTCAATGTAAGCTGTTTGAAACTACCAGTTGTTTCACGGGAGAAAGATGAGGCTTTCTGCTCCTGTAAAGATTTACAGCCTTGGAAACCCTATGAAGGGTCACTATGAGTCAGAACCCACTCCACAGCACACCACCACCAAGGTGATGGCTGGAGTCCTGGTGTAGTGCTGTAGGACAAGCACAGGCCCGAAATGTCGATTTTTAACTGCAAAATTGTTGGTTGAAACTCACCAGCTGCTCCTTGGAGACTCTATACAGGGTCCTTCTGAGTCCAAACTGACTTGATGGAAATTAACAACAACAACATTAGCAGAAAATTCAAGGATGTGTTTCTTCAAATTGAATGTTCATGCAAACCAACTGGGATTCTCCTAAAACGCAGATCCACATTCAGTAATTCTGGAACACAGTCTGAGATTCTAAATTTCTAAGAAACTCCAAAGGGTACTGGTACAATGAAAGATACATTGATCAATGGAACAGAAT
>NW_006415554.1:901-1480 GCF_000296735.1 Chrysochloris asiatica | reverse complement strand
CTGCATTACATAAGACCATAGGTGGAATGCTGAACCCCATCCAGAATCTTCTGAGGTGAGAAATTTCCCCTTGAAAAGACAAGTAGACCAACCTGAAGCAGCTAGAAGAACAGAAGATACTTCTTGAAAGAAAGACCAACAGGAAAAATACAAAACAATAATGGCAGTCCGACTGACTACTACAAGAACAAGGAAGCTGCTCACTCAGGAGATATCAAGGCAAGTGGTCGGGTCCCCTCAGGGCAAACCCCCTTCCAAGACTCAATGGGATTACACACTCTGGTTGGTAACCACATTCATCACTGATAAGGGGAAGTGAGGGAAAAACAGCAATGAAGCTGTGAGCTAAGGCCTACAACGTCCAATAGACTCCTGTGAACCAAGGTGGAGACATTGGCCAGCAGTGTGGCAAGACCTATGGACTCTTGGGCCCAGAATTAGTGACATAGCTACAGAAGACTAGAGTGGAGAGTGAAGCGTCCAGCTGATAAGAAGAGAGGGCATATGCATAAGAACACCCACACTGGCAGATAATACCCACTTATTCTGGCTTTAGTGACTGGATGATCAGAGCTCAAC
>NW_006415554.1:0-634 GCF_000296735.1 Chrysochloris asiatica | reverse complement strand
AATTGTTATCAGGCTGACTGTGAGGGTTGGAAATGCAAAGGTTAAAGGTAGATGTTTTGTAGCAAAAGGAGGGGAGTGATTGACTTTGCAATCTAGGAGTGGAGATCCCTAGAACCATCAAGGGAGAAGAGCGGAGAATGGGACCCTACCCAGAGAAACAGTGATGGCAGAGACGGAGGCAGAGACGATGACGTGGAGAGATGGAGTGGCTGGGGACTCTAAACTCAGAAAGGGAGAGGGGCTGTGTGCTGACAACTGGGGGGGCAGGCTTGTAGGGTATACCCTTTGGTTTGTTCATGATGCACGGAGGGGATTATAACCATGGCAATGAAACGATATATGATAGGATGAATGTAAAACTAATGTTCTCCCATGTAAACAAACTATCACATAATTTACAATAAAACATAAAAAAAGAAAGAAAGAAAGAAACTCCAAAGCATTACTGATGCAGCTGGTCAGTGAGTAACAAAAGTCTATGTCACTATTAAAATCATCTCTGCTACTGGCCACTTTAAAAAAAGATGAGTTGATTGAAAAAGGATTACCGTCTGGGAAACACATATACATTCAGTACAGGACTGGCTATCTCTTAAGTACTATAGGAAAAGTTGTTGTTGTTGTTAGGTGCCAC
>NW_006415553.1:3275-3823 GCF_000296735.1 Chrysochloris asiatica | reverse complement strand
AACAGAAACCATGCAGGCAAGAAGGCAATGGGAAGAGATATATAAAACCCTGAAAGAAAAAACTGCCACCCAAGAATCCTCTGCCCAGCAAAGCTGTCAATCAAATATAATGGTGTAATCAAAACATTCCAGGATAGGCAGAAGCTAAGGGATTTTGCCAAAGTCAACACTGCAATGAAAAACATCATAAAGGAAGTTCTGTGGACTGAGAACCAGCAAGAACACATAACAACTACAGAATGACGTATATGGAAGCATCAACCTGAACTCAGTCGACAAATGAAAGAGTCAAGAACAGAATAAAATTATAAGAATTTAGGATATGGGAGTTCAGTCTATGATCAAAACAATTACAATATGAAAAAAGGTAAACATAGAAGAACAGAGATCCAGGTGGTGGGAAGGTCAGGTAGATTACTGGATAAAATAGACTATCTTAAATGGAGAAAAGACCTAATGGAATATAAGGTAACCACAATGGGTTTGGGGTGGGGGTAGGGGGTTTATTTTGGGTGTTGGGGAGGGCAATACAAGAAGGGGAGAGGAGA
>NW_006415553.1:910-2750 GCF_000296735.1 Chrysochloris asiatica | reverse complement strand
AAAAAAAAAAAAAAACAAAAAAACAACTTTATGCTTCACAATAGCATTCAGGAGGCAGGACTTGATGATGGCTAGGATGGAGGTGCAGTGAAGTTCGCTGTCAGCAATAACACAGAATACCAGGCAAAGCAGATCCAGGGCAGAGCTCCAAAACTCGGAACCACAGAGATAGGAATATTTTAAAGGTTTGAAGGTGTATAGCTTGTGGAGTTTGGAGCTGAAGTTAAAAATCGTGTACTTTGAATCTGCTGGGCCAGGCTTGGAGCCAACATCCTGGGTGAGACCAAGTGGCAAGACGAAACAGGGGGAGCAGAAACACCACAGAAATACGCTGCGAGAACCTTGGGACAAACGTGGACAATATACTTTGTCAGTTTTGTTTTGTTCTGATTTTCTTTTTTTTGGTATCTGGTAATTGGCACATTCAGTGTTTGCCCACCTCCGTTCTGGTGAATAGAGGGAAAGCCTGAGCTGATTGGCCAGACCTCACCCTCACCACTGGTGAGTTCCTCTGCCATGCATGCACACAGATACTCAGCCCAAGCAGAGGCCCAGGACTTTTATTATCTGTTTCTTTTTTATTCTGTTTTTTTATTATGGGAAAGAGAAGGAGAGGGATGAAGGGAGGGAAAGAGAGATTAAAGGCAAAACAGGACAAAGGTAGGATTGGAGACTGAGGTATAGCATAACAACCAACACTGGCACCTTGGAATCTCTCAGGCAGCTTTGAAGGCAGGAACTTGAAGGGAGAACATTAAAGTCATACTCATATTAAGCTATAGATTTTTTATTTTTATTTTTATTGTTTTTCCTTCTTTTTCTTCTATCTCTCCTCTCCCTTTTTTGTGATTAGAGACTGCAGTATTCAGTCTTGTTTTTGTTGGCACTGCTTTTTAGTCTTTTTTTTTTTTCTTCTTCTTCTTTCTCTCATTCCCACCCCCACCCCCACCCCCAACTCGTGTTATTTGTTGTTATATGCTGCCCCACCTTCTGACTTTGGAGGACTCTTTGTCTCCCCATATTACACAAGAAGAGTCAGCAACTGCTGCCATAAAGCCAAGCTACAATCACACTCTATAAAACACCAAAATCCAGGCAAGAACCAATACCAACAGCCATATACCAGGGAAACAGACAACACCTGTTAAAGTTACTCTGAGTTAAGCAATAAGAAGAGTGAAAAGGGAAGCCCACATCCCAATCACATCTTCCTGGAAGCAATCAGAAAGCATAAAAAATTATCAAAACACATACTGAATTAAGTATTAAGGCCACAGATAATACATTAAACATGCCCAAGAAGCAAAACCAGATGACCATATCAGCACATGTCCAGAAAAAAAGATAAAATGTCTGAGACAAATGACCTAGAAGTAGACCTGAACACCATTAAGGAAGGAGAGCAGGCCTTGGAAATGCCTGAGAAAGAATTCAGAAAAATGATTATAAAATGTTTCAAAACATTTTACAACGGAGTTAAGAAATAAAAGGAAGAATTCAGAAAAGTACTACAGGAACAACCAAATAAGATAGATACAGCAATGGAAACAATTCAAAACCTTCAGATAGAGGTCCAAACAATCAATAACAAAATAACAGAAATAGAGAACACTCTCAAAGGGCAGAGGAGTAGAATAGCTGAGATGGAAGTCAGAACCAATGAGCTGGAAGACAAATCTCTCAATACCACTAAGATAGAAGAACAAACACAAAAAAGGATAAAAAATGCTGAGGAAAGGCTAAGATTCATGTTGGACAACACAAAGAAGAATAACTTAAGAATTATTGGCATTCTAGAACAAGAAGAATCACACAAGTCCACAGAGGAAATAGTTGAAGA
>NW_006415553.1:0-695 GCF_000296735.1 Chrysochloris asiatica | reverse complement strand
CATTCCAGGATAAACAGAAGCTAAGGGATTTTGCCAAAGCCAACCCTGCACTACAAAACATCCTAAAGGGAGTTCTGTGGACTGAGAACCAACAACAACAGACAACAACCAGAGATTGACATATGTTGCAGCACGTCCCTGAATTCAGTCAACAGAAGGAAGAGTTGTTAACAGAACAAAACTACGTGTTTACCTTTGTACTTGTTTTGATCAAAGACTGACCTCCCAGATTCTCTGAGTTTGTTCTTATAGTTTTGTTGAGTTCATGATTATTGTATTCTTTCTTGTGAGTTTCCTCATAGTTTCAATGTTTTCATGTTCTTCTTGTATTTTCATTCTCTTGGTATGATGTGAAGTGTTAATTTTCTTTGAGGTTGCCTTATAGTCCACTAACTTATCTCTCCATTTAGTGTAGTATATTTTATCCTGTAATCAACCTGACCTTCCCAGTATCTGCGAACATAATTAATATCTATACTCCCAATGAAAGAGCTCCAAAATATATAAAACACACTCTAATAGATTTGAAGAAAGAAACAGATGAATCTACAATAATAGTGGGTGATTTTAATACACCGCTTTAAAAAATCGATAGATCAACCAGTAAGAAACTTGACAAAGGCACAGAAGAACTAAACAACACAATCAGCCAACTGGACCTCATAGATGTGTACAGAGCATTCAACCCAACAACT
>NW_006415552.1:2706-4523 GCF_000296735.1 Chrysochloris asiatica | reverse complement strand
ATATTTCCATACTAAAAGAAACATTATTGGATGGTTATGAAATTTGAGGCAGAAGGGAAAGTAATTTACTAAATCGATGATAAATACATGCTGAATCAGGTGAGACATAGGGCAATATCCAAGAAGGGTGAGGGAAATAAAGAAGAAGAGTGATGTTGGTAGAAGACTGATGAAGACAAAGAGAGGTATGCAAGTGTTAAAGGCGATCGAGGTAAATGGTAATATATATATAACTTTAGAACAACAATGTTCTAAGAGTAGCTACGTGGACAGTAGCACATGCTGAATGGGCAGAAGACTGCTTGCTGCTCCTTGGAAATCCTACACAAGGTGGCTATGAACTGACTCCAAGGCATATATATAATTGTTATTGCTAAGTGCCTTGGAGTCAGTTCCGACTCATAGCCACCTTGTGTAGGGTTTCCAAGGAGTGGCTGGTGAGTTTGAACTGCTGATGTTGCAGTTCAAACCAACCTTTCTTTGCAGTGCTTACCCAGCAGCGCCACACCAGAACTCCATATATTTATAAGAAAGAGAGAGAGTGAGACCTGGTGTGGTGCTGCAGGAAAATGCAGGCTCAAACTCAGTAGCTGTTCCTTGGAAAATCTATACAGGGTCACTATAAGTCAGAACCAACTATGGTATTTAACAACAACATTATATATATATATGGTTGAAAGGTTGAAAAAAGATATTGATACATGGGTATTTACCATTCCTATAAACACAACTATGAATGTATATGTGATAGAACACATACATCTCAGATATCATCCAGCATCTTAGGGCAATGAGTTGCTGGGCCTGGAAGCTCAGGACAATAGCCTCAGGGAACACCATGATCAATTGGTGTAACAAAATCCACAAAGACAATATTCCACACCTCACTCACCTACCTTGGTGAGTGAGGTATGGAATTTTATAAGCTCATGAGTGACAGTCTAAGGTGCAGCTACTGGTTTCTCCATATACAGAAGATGAAAGAGTGATGAGAACTGAAGATACTTGCAATCAATTAGTCCAACCAACTAATGGAACATGTGAACATCTATCTCCATGACTTTGAGACCAGAAGAACTATATGGATACCACTACCAACTACTCTGAAAAGGATCACATTAGGAGGTCTGGGACAGAGTGGCAGAATATGTGAAACAAAACCCAAAATTGTTTTAATAAAGACAGGGCTTACTGGTCAGAAAGAGACTATAAGAACCTGAGACTATGGCCTACTACTATCTTTCAGATCTGGAAAGTAACTCATCCTTGAGGCCCAAATTTCAGGCAAGCTGTAAGTACAAATATAGGGGGTGCAGTAACACTAGTAAGATATGCTTACTATGAATGACAGAATGGTCAATCATTCAAAATCAATAGGGCAACTTTACCTAAGGACAAAATTGAGAAAGGATGGGAATTTAGGTGAAATGGAAACAGAAGCCATAGAGAGGAAGCAAGATAACTGTTGTTGCATGGAGGGGACTGCAGTCATTGAAATGAAGCAATTTTTTTTTTTTTTTTTTTTTAAAGAATACATACAGGATTTGAAATGTTTATTACTTACATTCTACATACTAGCACTGTATTTTATTTTAATTTCTGTGATTTTATTTTCAAAATTGTCCTAGGTGATAGATATTTTACTCTTATTTGAGGAAATTTGGTGTCCTTATAAAGCTTTCTACTGTATCATGCTGGTTCAATAAGATAATTAAACCCTAAGAAAGAAGTCCAAAGTGCATTGAAAGAAGTGGCAAAGAACAAGGCACCAGGAATTGATGGAATAAAAATTGAAATCTTTCAGGAAAGTGAGGCAG
>NW_006415552.1:0-1316 GCF_000296735.1 Chrysochloris asiatica | reverse complement strand
TCTAAATATTAAAGAATATGAAAAAAAAACAAAACCCAAAATATGTCAACTATGTTGTTGTTAAGTGCCTTCAAGTCAGTTCTGACTCATAGTGACCCTAAATAGGGTTTCCAAGGAACAGATGGTGGGTTTGAACCATGATTTGCAGTTAGCAGTCTGAGGATTATCCTACAAAGCCACATCAGGACACCTCTTAAAATATTTGTTGTTGTTAAGTGTTGTCAAGTCAGTTCCGACTCATAGTGACCCTGTATAGGACTTATGAAAAGTGATTGGTGAGTTTGGATTGCCAACCTTGTTGTTCAGTGCTTACCATAGAGTGAGTGTCATACCAGAACTACACTAAAAACAATATGTTTTGCTGGAGACATGCCCAGGGATCATGAGATTGCTCCATCTCAACTTCTTAAGCAACACCTACTGCAGTTTATAAGAAGCATAAACAGACAGCACAGGGACACCTGAGATGCAGCCATTATTGATGTTAATTTATGGGAATTAGTGGAATTCCTGGTGTGGCACTGCACACTGGGCACTGCTGGGCCACTAGGTCAGTTTGACCTGCAAGGTCAGCAGTCCAAACCCACCAGTCACTCCTCAGAAACCCTATACTGGGTCGCTACTGGTTGGAAGGAGCTCAACAGTAATTAACAATGACAACAACAACAGTGAGCTTTCCTTTCACTTCTTCCTGACATTAGTCTTACTAACTCTTTTGGCTACATGTTAACAAAAGATAGCAAATTATTTAAAATCAAGAAAGGTGTGTGTCAGGGGTGTACCCATTCATCATACTTGTTTGATCTGTAGGTTGAACAAAAAATCTGAGACACAGGACTACATGAGAAAGAACATGGCAGCAGAATTGGAGGAAGACTGATTAAGAACTTGCTTATTATTAAGTGATGTTGAATGGATTCCAACTCATAGTGAACCTGTATAAGGCTTCCCAAGAGCAGCTGGTGAGTTTGAACTGATGGCTTTGAGGTCAGTTCAAACTGACCTTGCAGTCCAGTGCTTATACCACAGTGCTACACCAGAACTCCAAGAATTTGTTATGTTTGCCTTTATCTTTGCAAGCTTCCCTATGAAATTTTGTATTCAGCTCTTTTACTGCCTCATTTCTTCTATTTCTTCTTTTATGTTCTCATTTCATCTTTACCCTGGAAAGCAACTTTCAGTCTCTTCTGATATCCATTTTGGTCTTTTCTTTCATTCTTTCTTACCTTCTTAATGACCTCTTACTTTCATCCTGTAGGATGTTATTAATGTCATCCTACAACTCTTCTGGTTTTCGGTCATTAGTGTCTAGTGAA
>NW_006415551.1:3094-4649 GCF_000296735.1 Chrysochloris asiatica | reverse complement strand
TGGAGGGTCAGAGAAAAAGAGAAAGACCTCTAACAAGATGGATTGGCCAGGTGGCATAATGGATGGACTCAAGTGTGGCAGCAGTAGTGAGGTTGGCCCAGGACCAGACATTGTTTCTTTCTGCTGTTCATGATGTTGCTATGAGTCGGGTCCGACCTGATGGCACCTGACAACAACAACAACAAATCAAAGTTTGCATAATTCTTTGAGGAAGGATCAGCGATTGAAACAACAAAATCAGAAGAATATAGACTTAAATAGAGTCTATGTGTCTATGTCAAAATACAATGGCGTCATATCTGGGTTTTTGTTTAATAAGAGCATGGCACAGTGAACTATTATCTTCTGTTCTATCCAGATTCTTTATAAACTCCCACCAAATTATTTCTTCTGATACTGATTAAGACTCAGTTGTGAGTGACTGGTAACAGACATAACTGTGATTGGTCAGATTTTCCATCTTGCCATTTTTGTTGCTAGGTGTATGTATGTTGGTTCTGACTATTAGTGACCCTATAAACAATAAGAGCGTGCAGCAAGATCTTCTAGCAGCAGCAAGATCTTCTAGCAGCAGCAAGATCTGCAAGCGAGATTTCCATCAAGAACAACACAGAGTACCAAGCCAAGAGGGCTTACTAGATGGTGTTGGAACTCTGAAACAAATATAAAGGTATGTTTGCAAGAGAATCCAGAAATCCATAATTTTCTGGATCAAGACACTCAGTTGTTTCCAGAGCCACCATATTGGGAGAGAATATCTTGATTGTATTGGGATTGATAATATCAGGAGAGAACATTTTGATTGTACCTTGATTATAGCAGGATCCTATCAGGATTGATATAAAAATTTAAAGTGATAGTTTTGACATGAAACCAAATGGCTACCACTCGTCTGTCGTGCTGTGGTGGTTTGAGTTGCTGTGATTCTGAGGGGTATGCCACTGGTATTTTAAATAACTTGCAAGGTCATCCATGGTGGACAGGTTTCAGATGAGCTTCCAGACAAGGACAGAACAAGAAGAAAGAGTGACAAACTATTTCTGAATTGCTAGTCACTGAAAACTCTATGAATAGCAGAGAAACACTGTCAGATACAGGATTGGAAAATGAGCCCGTCAGGTGGGAAGGCACTCAGAATGCGACTGGGAAAAAAAATGCCTCCTCAAAGTAGAGTTCACCATGATGACATGAATAGAGTTAAGCTCAGGAGAGAAAAGCACACAGAACCTTCATTTGCTGATGGGCCACAACTCAAAATGAAGAGAAATAGCTATAAACATCCATTGAAAATCGGAACATGGGATGTACGAAATATGAATCTGGTAAAATTGGAGGTTGTCAAAAATGAAATGAAACGCATCAACATCAATATCTTAGGCATTAGTGAGCTGAAATGGACTGGTATTGGCCATTTTGAATCTGACAACAACATGGTTTACTATGCAGGGAATGACAAATTGAAAAGGAATAGTGTTGCATTCATTGTCAAAAAGAACATATCCTGATCAATAATGAGATACAATGCTACAAGTGATAGGATAATATCCATGCACCT
>NW_006415551.1:0-1384 GCF_000296735.1 Chrysochloris asiatica | reverse complement strand
ACTCATCAACAACCTGCGATATGCTGGTGATACAACCTTGCTTGCTGAAAGTGAAGAGGACTTGAAACATTTACTGTTGAAGATCAAATAAAACAGCCTTCATTATGGATTGCATCTCAATGTTAAGAAAACAAATATCCTCATCACTGGACCAATAAACAAAATTCTTATTAACAGAGAAAAGATTGAAGTTGTCAAGGACTTCATTCTTCTTGGATCAACTCTCAACATTCGCGAAAGCAGCAGTCAAGAGATCAGATGACGTAATGCATTGGGCAAATCTGCTGCTCAGGAACTTTTTAAACTGTTGAAGAGTAAAGATGTCATCTTGAGTACTAAGGTGCGCCTGACCCTAGCCATGGTATTTTCAATAACCTCATATGGATGTGAAAGCTGGACAGTAAATACGGAAGATCTTAGAAGAATTGATGCCTGTAAGTTATGATGTTGGAGGAGAATACTAAAAGCGCCATGGACTGCCAAAAGAACCAAAAGATCTGTTTTGGAAGAAGTGCAGCCAGAGTGCTCCTTGGAGGCCAGGATGGCTAAGCTCTGACTCTCATACTTTGGACACATCATCAGGAGGGAACAGTCACTGGAGAAAGATGTCATGCTGGGTAAGGTGGAGGGTCAGAGAAAAAGAGGAAGACCCCCAACGAGATGGATCTGCCAGGTGGAATTATTGATGGCGGCAATTGTGGCAGCGGTAGTGTGATTGGCCCAGGATTGGACATTGTTTCGTTCTGCTGTGCATGGGGTCACTATGAGTCACTTCCTACTCGATGGCACCTGACAACAACAACATGAACAATAGAATGAAAGAAACATTGACTGGTCTTGTGACATCTTCACAATTGTTGTCTCATTAGGATCATTGCTGCTACTGTACTGTCAGTAAATCTCCTTAGATATCTTGCTCTTTTACACTGACCTACCATTTTACCAAGAATGCTGTCCTTCTTCAGTGAAAGGCACATCATAATAACATGTCTGAATTATGAGAGATGAAGATTGGCCAACCTGTCTTTTATTGAATATTCTGGCTGCACTTCTTCTAAAACAAAATTGATTTTTCTCCACCAATGCAATTCAAATGTATTGATTTTTCTATGATCTTCATTATTCATTGTTGAAATTTCATATGCATGTAAGACAACTGAAATTACCATGGCTTTGGTTAGCCACACCTTAGTCCTCAAACTGATTTCTTTGCTCTTTTACAGTTTATAGAGGATTTTGTAGTAGATTTCCCTAATGCAATGCATCTTTCTTCACTTCCATTTCCATGAATGTTGTGTATCAAAGTAAATAAAGTCATTGAGAACTTGGATCTTTTCTCCATTTATCATGATGTTATTTCTTGGTCCTTGAAGGTGCTGTGGTA
>NW_006415550.1:4391-5446 GCF_000296735.1 Chrysochloris asiatica | reverse complement strand
GGGTACTATTCACTGGAGGCTACTATCCTCCCCACCCTGTGGATCTAGGTTCCCTCTTGAAAGCTTGTAAGCCAGTCACTTCTTACCTTTGTATCCCTCCCCCATTTTGGGTAGCCAAGGTTCAAGTTGCCCATCCCTTTCCACTCTTTGTGTGAAGGGGGTGGGAATAATTCTTGTAGCTGAGAATTGTTTGCTCTTTTGAGCTACTGCAGTTAGAGGTGTAGGTACAGTTCATCAAGTTGTATCAGATGACACTTTTTTTTTTTTTCCTCTTCATTATTCCTTGGGTTGAGTTCTGTTCATGCAGTCATTGAAGCCAGGTCAAGTGGGTATAATCTGCAAGTGTGGGTGTTTTTGCGTCTGTCCTCCCTCTTCTTATCAGCTGGTCTCTTAGCTCTCCACTCTAGTCCTCTGTGGCTGTGTCACTGAATCTGAGCCCATGAGTCCCCAGGTCCTGCCTCACTGCTGGCCGACCGAGTTCCACCCGGGTTCATAGTAGTCTACTGAACGATGCAGGGCTTAGCTCACCGCTTCATTGGTGTTCTTCGGTCATTTCTCTTTATGGGTGACGTGCGTGGTGGCCAATCAGAACGTGTATTTGCATTGCGTCTTAGTCTTGGGAGAGGATTTCTGCTGAGAGGACCCAACCACTTGTCTTGATGTTTCCTGGGCTAGCAACTTGCTTGTTCTTGTGGTAGCAGTTGGGCTGCCCTTACTGTTCTGTATTTTTCCTGTAGGTCTTTCTTTCAAGAAGTATCATCTGGTTTTCTGGCTGCTCCAGGCTCTGCTTGCCCTTTCAAGAGGAAAGTTTCCCATCTCTGAAGGTCTGGATGTGGGTAGGCTCATATTCTTCTGTACTGCTGAGGCTCTTCAGGAAACCTCCTTCACTGGATATATTGTAGTCCCATTTTAGGTATTCCAATCAGTTACAGGCAGAAGACAGACTTACAAGCTTTCTATGGTGACATCTCTGGCTATTCCTTTCTCTCCCCCTCCAGTGTCTGTTTTATAATATAATGTATGGGAAACCAAGGTTCAAAAGTAAGCCAAGCATC
>NW_006415550.1:1640-2188 GCF_000296735.1 Chrysochloris asiatica | reverse complement strand
CTTTTCAAAATGTGTGGCAGCCTGTATATGCCCTGAATTAGTACCCTCACGTTTGTCCCTATTTTTTAATTGATGATCTTCATAATTTTGGGATTCACATTTAGATCTTTGATCCATATTGAATTCATTTTTGTGTATGGTATGAGGCAAAGGTCTTATTTCAGTCTTTTACATATCGTTTTCCAGTTCTGCCAGCACCATTTATTAAAGAGATTGTCTCTTTCCCATGCAATGTGCCCAGGCATTTTGTCGAAGATCATTTGGCTGTAGGTGGTTGGGTTGATATCTGGATTCTCGATTCTGTTCTATTGATCAATGTCTCTTTCATTGTACCAGCACCAGGCTGTTTTGACCACTGTAGCTGTGTAGTAAAATTTGAAATCGGGAAGTGAGAGACCTCCAACCTTGTTCTTCCTTTTAAGCCATGCTTTGCTTATCCTAGGTCTGTTTCCTTTCCATATAAAATTAGTAATTGTACTTTCCATCTCTTTGAAGAATGTTGTTGGAATCTGGATTGGGATTGCATTGTATGTGTAAATTGCTCTGGG
>NW_006415550.1:0-1148 GCF_000296735.1 Chrysochloris asiatica | reverse complement strand
TCTATAGTTTTCCTTCTTAGTGATGTCCTTCCCTGGTTTTGGTATGAGGGTTATGCTTGCTTCATAAAAAGTATTAGGGAGTTTTCCATCCTCTTCTATGTCCTGGAATAATTTGCGTAGAAATTGGTGACAGTTCTTCTTTGACTGTTTGGTATAACTCACCCGTGAAGCCATCTGGGCCTGGGCTTTTGTTGGTCGGGAGTTTCTTGATGATCTGGTCAATTTCTTCTTTTGTTAATGGGTTTGTTCAGATTTTCTACTTCAGTCTGGGTAAGTTTAGGTAGGTCCTGTTTTTCTAGAAATGTATCCATCTTTCCTTAAGTGATTGACTAATTTCACTCAACATAATGTCATTCAACATAATTCATTCAACATAATTTCACTCAACATTATTGTGATTGACTAATTTCACTCAACATAATGTCCTTAAAGTTCATCCGTGTTAGGAAGTGGCATGCAGCTTCCTTGTTATTCTTCAAGGTAGCATTATATTCCATTGTGCTTATGTAACACAGTTTGTTTATCCATTCTTCAGTTGATGGACACTTTAGCTGTCTCCATTTCTTTGCTATCATAAATAGTGCTGCTATGATATTGGTGCGCATATATCTATTTGTGTTGTGGCTCATATTTCTTGTGAGTAAATACCAAGTAGAGGAATTGCTGGATCATATTAGCGTAGTGGTTACGAATCGGGCTGCGAACCTCAAGGCCAGCAGTTCGAAACTACCAGAGGCTCCACAGGAGAAAGATGAGGCGTTCTGCTCCCATAAAGATTTACAGCCTCAGAAACCCTATTCAGGGTCACTATGGGTCGGAACCGACTCGACGGCACTTAACAACAACAACAACAATGGTATTTCTATTTTCAACCTTCTGAGGAAGCGCCATATTGTTTTCCAGAGAGGTTGGACCATTTTGCAGTCCAACCAGCAATGCAGAAGTGTCCCAATCTCTCCACATCCCTGCCAGCATTTATTGTCCTCAACTTTTTTGATCTTTCCTGTTATTGCTGGTGTGAAAAGACATCTCATTGTTGTTTTGATTTGCATCTCTCTAATGGCTAGTCATCATGAACATTTCTTCGTTTGTTTATTGGCTACCTGGATCTCCTCCTTGGTGGAGTGTCTGTTCAAGTCCTGTGCCCA
>NW_006415549.1:2253-4714 GCF_000296735.1 Chrysochloris asiatica | reverse complement strand
GTCTGCAAATAGGGAGAGTTTTACTTCCTCTTTGCCAATTTGGATGTCTTCTGCTCGGCCTTTCAAGTGGAAATTTCTCATCTCTGAACATCTAAATGTGGTTCAGGCTTCCTTAAGTGTTGATTGTGGGTCTAAGCAAAATTAAATCTTGGACAACTTCAATTTTTTCTCCATTTATCATAAGGTTATTTATTGGTCCAGTTACGAGGATTTTTGTTTTCTTTATATTGAGTTGGATTTCATACTGAAGTCTGTGGTCTTTGATTTTCATCAATAAGTATTTTAAGTCCTTTTCACTTTGAGCAAGCAAGGTTGTATCATCTGCATATAGCAGGGTGTTGAGTCTTCCTCCTATCCTGATGCCACCATTTTTTCTTCATATAAGCCTGATTCTCAGATTATGTTCTCAGCATATAGACCAAATAAGTATGGTGAAAGAATGCAACCATGGCACACACCTTTCCTGTTTTAAACCATTCAGTGTTCCCTTTTTCTATTTGAACAACTGCCTCTTGGTCTATGTTCAGATTCCTCATGGGCATCATTAAGTGTTCTGGAATAGCCTTCCTACACAATGTTATCCATAGAATGTCATAATCCATACAGTTGAAAGCCTTTGCATAGTCAATGAATTCCAAGTAAACACCTTTCTGGTATCCTCTCCTTTCAACCAAGATCAATCTGAAGTCAACAATGATATCTCTATTTCCACATCCTTTTCTGAATCTGGCTTGAGTTTTTCACAGTTTCCTGTTGATGTACTGTTTCAGTTGCTTTTTAAATTATCTTCAGCATAATTTTACTTGCATATAATATTGGTGATATTGTTTGATGCTTTCTGCCTTCTGTTGGATCACCTCTCTTTGGAATGGGCACAGATATGATGTCTTCCAACTGGTTGGTCAGGTAGCTGTCTTCCAAATTTCTTAGCATAAATGAGTGAGCACCTCCAGTGCTATATTATTTTGTTGAAAAATTTAAATTTGTATTCTGTCAATTCCTGAAGACTTGCTTTTCGCCAATGCCTTAAGCAGTACTTGAACTTCTTTCTTTGGTACCATAAGTTCTTGATTATATGCTACCTCTTGAAATGGTTGAACACTGACCATTTATTTCTGGTACGATGACCGTTTATACCTTCCATGTTTTTTGAGGCTTTCTGTGTCATTCAATATTTTACCCATGTTGTTGCTGTTAAGTCTCATTGAGTTGGTGCTGATTCATAAGGACCCTGCAGGCAGTTTCCGAGGAGCAGCTGGTGGATTTGAACCACAGACTTGGTGGTTAATAACAATAACCATTGCTTATCTTCTAGTGCCACACAAGACACCCTTGTGCCCATAGAATCTTTCAATATCGTATGTCAAAATTTGAGTATTTCTGAAATCCCTTCAAATTCCTTCAGTCCTTATGTATTCCATTTTATTTTTAACATCTTCCGATTTTCCTGGATTTATATAATCATGTTCCAATTATTAATGGATGTTCACAGCTGTTTCCACTCATTTTGAGTTGTGACCTGTCAGTAATGAAGGTTCTAGAGTTTTACTTCATTCCCATCATCATGGCCAACTCAACTATGAGGAGACAGCTCTTCCCCAGTGGTATTTGAAATGTATTCCAGCCTGAGGGGCTCATCTTCTAGCACTATATCTGACAATATTGGAGTGCTATTCACAATGTTTTCATCTTCTGGCACTATATCTGATAATGGCCTCTACTGCTAGTCATAAGGTTTTCAGTGACTAAACATTCAGAACTGGTGCCCTTCTCCTTCTCCCCACTCTGTCTTAGACAGAAAGCTCCACTGACCCCTGTCCACCATAGATGACCCTGCTGGTATTCACAATGCAACTGGCATAGCTTCTAGCATTATGGCAACAAGCAAGCCACCATCATGCGACAAATTGACAGATGAGTGGTTGACTTAATGATTATATCCAGTTACTTTGTTTTTATTTAATGCAATGTTTTCTTTAATTTCTATATATATGAGGGAACTTTACCAAGTTTATGGACTAATTCCTTTCTCTTTTAACTTCATTCTTCTATGAAATTTTTGAAGCTCCTTCATGTTTGGTTTAAAATGTTGTTATTAGGGGCCATCGAGTCAGTATCGACTCATAGCAACCTTGTGACATCAGAATGAAATACTGCCCGAGCCTGGGCCAACCTCACAATTGTTGCCACCCTTGAGCCCATTGATACTGCCACTTTGCCAATCCATCTCACTGGAAAAAGATGGGTCTTCCTCTTTTTCTCTGACCCTCCACCTGACCAAACATGATATCCTTCTCCAGCGACTGGTCCCTCCTGACAATATGTCTGAAGTATGAGAGACTAAGTATGGCCATCCTGGCCTCCAAGGAGCACTCTGGGTGCACTTCTTCCTACACAGATCTGTTGGTTCTTTTGGTAGCTCACGGAACTTTCAATATTCTCCAACACCATAACT
This sequence comes from Chrysochloris asiatica, assembly GCF_000296735.1. Classification (NCBI taxonomy): domain Eukaryota; kingdom Metazoa; phylum Chordata; class Mammalia; order Afrosoricida; family Chrysochloridae; genus Chrysochloris; species Chrysochloris asiatica. The sequence continues at coordinate 2,259 of NW_006415549.1, read as the reverse complement.
CAAAAG
>NW_006415549.1:0-1018 GCF_000296735.1 Chrysochloris asiatica | reverse complement strand
ACTATGCTACCAGAGCTCCTTTTAAAAATATATGTTCTTAAATAACAGAGAGAAGGTACAATTTCAGCAGAACTATAACCTGGGAAAGTAAATATTTGGCTGGTATTGCTCTGTCTGTCTACTAATGAGTACTGGGCCTGAGTGGGCAAGCATGAATATCTATTTCCAACATGATCTACAGTATGTCTTCCACACTTGAGCACAGCCTTTTTCACCAAAGCAGTTAGCACTGCTAACTCCACGCAGCCAACTTCTCTCCAAGTTGTCTTTGTAGTCATTCTGCATGTATCTTCCTGTCTAAGATCAAGCACCTGTAAATGCAATGCATTCTCCAGATCTGGTCCTGCTGTCTTTCAGACAACATAGACACATACAGAAAGATAATTGCTAATCATATGGTGATAATTCCTGGGCAGGCCAGACTAGGAGACTTCAAATGCTTATTCACAAAAGACTGCAAAGCACCTTCTGCTTCCCAAAAAGAAATTGCTTAAACATACCATTCCCTTGCTGATAGGTTCAGCAAGTGACTGTAATATGTCTCAATTAAATTATGGCCTCATTACTACAATACTCAAGTTTTTTGTTTTTTTTCTCTCTCTCTCAATACTGGCTTTAGAGCAAAACTGGTGATGTACCAGCATTTTATACATTTTGGGTTTTTAAAGTCTGTCTTAATTTTCTTTGTTTATTTTATTTGGCACTACCATGGAAAGTTTTCATTAGAAATACAACCACTAGTTGCTGGAAACTTAGTGAAAAGTGTAAGACAATAAAATTCTTTCTGTTAAAAACTATAAATTCTACTAAAGCACTTGTGGACATTATGAATAAGGGTGAACTATGAGCCACCACTTGTCTGTCAGTTTGTCTTACTATGGTGGCTTGTGAGTTGCTGTAATTCTGAAACCTATGCCACTGGTATTTTAAATACCAGCAGGGTCACCCATGGTGGACAGGTTTCAGATGAGCTTCCAGACAAAGACAGACTAGGAAGAAAGAGTGACAAACTGTTTCC
>NW_006415548.1:3574-4386 GCF_000296735.1 Chrysochloris asiatica | reverse complement strand
TCAGTATATGTACATATTGTAGTCATCTGCCATGTAGCTAGTACCCTGTATATGAACATGTTGGACTACTCTGCCTTGTAGCTAGCTCTAAGTATGTGAACACTTTGGACTGATCTTCCATGTAGCTTGAACACTATATAAGGAAATGATGCACTACTCAGCCACTTAGCTAGCTCCCTGTATTTGGACATTTTATACTCATCTGCCATGTAGCTATTACCCTGTAAATGGACATGTTGAACTGATCTGTCATGTAGGTAGCTCTCAGTATATTGACACACTGGACACACCTGTCCTATATCTAGAACTCTGTATATGGAAATGTTTCATTACTCTGCCATGTAGCAAGCTATCTGTATATAGACATGTTGGACTCATCTGCCATGTAGCTAGTACACTGGATATGGACAGGTTGGACTATTCTGTCATAAAGCTAGCTCTCAGTATGTGGACATTTTGGACACATCTACCATGTAGCTAGAACACTGAATATAGACAATTTGGACTCGTCTGACATATAGTTATCTCTGTGTGCATGGAAATTTTGGACTTATATGCCATGTAGGTACCTCTCGGTATATGGATTTGTTGGACACATCTGCCATATAGCTAGAACTCTTTATATGGAAATGTTACACTACTCTGCCCTGTAGCTAGATCTCTGTATATGAACACTTAGGACTGATGTGTCATATAGCTTGATCTCTGTATATGGAAATGATGCACTACTCTGCCATTTAGCTAGCTCTCTGTATATGGACATTTTGTACACATCTGTCGTGTAGCTAGAAGTCTGTATATGGAAATGTTGC
>NW_006415548.1:0-1518 GCF_000296735.1 Chrysochloris asiatica | reverse complement strand
ATTTTGGACTCATCTGCCATTTAGCTAGTCACAGTATATTGACATGTTGGATTCATCTGCCATGTAGGTAGCTCTCAGTACATGGATATGTTGGACTGATCTGCCAAGTAGATAGCTATCTGTATATGAACATATTGGGCTTGTCTGCCATGTAGCTAGCTCTCAGTATATGGACACGTTTGATACATTTGGCAAACACCTGGAACTCTGAATATGAACACATATGACTTGTCTGCCATGTAGCTGACTCTCTGTACATGAATATGTTGGACTTATTTGCCAAGTAGGTAGCTCTCTGTATATGAACATATTGGACTAATGTGCCAAATATCTAGTACCCAGTATATGGGCATATTGGATTACTCTGCCATGGAGCTAGCTCTCAGTATATGGACATATTGGACCCATCTGCCATATACCTAGCTCTCCTTATGTGGACATTTTGGACTCCTGTACAATGTAGCTAGTTCTCTATACATGGATATGTTCGACTGATATGCCAAGTAGATGTTGTTGTTAAGTGCCGTCGAGTCGGTTCCGACTCATAGTGACCCTGTACAGGGTTTCCGAGGGTATAAATCTTTATGGGAGTAGAAAGCCTCATCTTTCTCCCGCGGAACGGCTGGTAGTTTCAAACCGCTGACCTTAAGGTCCGCAGCCAAGTAGATAGCTATCTGTATATGAACTTATTGGGCTTGTCTGCCATGTACCTGGCTCTCAGTATACGGACACGTTTGATATATCTACCATGTAACTAGATCTCTGAATATGAACACAAATGACTTGTCTGCCAAGTAGCTGACTCTCTGCACATGGACTTTTTAGACTTATATGCCATGAGGCTTGTACCCTGCATATGGACATGTTAGACTACTCTGCCATGTGGATAGATCTCAGTATATGGACATTTTGGACTCGTCTGACATGTAGTTAGCTCACTGTGCATGGATATTTTGGAATATCTGCCATGTAGTTAGCTCCCAGTGTATGGACACGTTGGACTCATCTGCCATGTAGCTAGAACTCTTTATATGGTAATGTTGCACTACTCTGACATGTAGCTAGCTCTCTGTATATGAACATATTGGACATGTCTGCTATGAAGCTACCTCTCAGTATAAGGACATGTTGGACTAATCTGCCATGTAGCTAGTACCCTCTATACGGAGATGTTGGACTACTTTGCCATTTAGCTAGCTCTCAGTATACGAACACTTTGGACTTATGTGCCATGTAGCTTGAACTCTGTATAAGGAAATGATACACTACTCTGCCATTTAGCTAGCTCCCTGTATATGGACATTTTTTACTCATCTGCCATGTAGCTATTACCCTGTATATGGACATGTTGAACTGATCTGTCATGTAGGTAGCTCTCAGTATATTGACACACTGAACACATCTGTCATATATCTATAACTCTGTATATGGAAATGTTTCACTACTCTGCCATGTAGCAAGCTCTCTGTATATAGACATGTTGGACTCATCTGCCATGTAGCTAGTACCCTGTATATG
>NW_006415547.1:4629-5237 GCF_000296735.1 Chrysochloris asiatica | reverse complement strand
AATTCAAATCAAATGCTGCTTACAATAAAAAACTGTACCTACTACAATGATATGCTTACAAAAGAATGTCTGTATTATATCTGTAAATCAGCTTATAGATGTATGCACTCTATATATATAGGAAAACTCTTCAGTTCTCAATCCAGTTTTGGAAGAGACTCTCATTTTACCATTTCTGTACCTACTTTCCTTCTATAGGAACATGCTCATTATACTCCTGTTTGACATTTGAAATTGTAATATTGAGATAATTTGATTTGATTTTAGAAGTCATGTATTAATTGATGATACAGATACTTAAATGTGTTTCCATTATTAAGCAGAGAAAAATATGACAAGTTATCTCAGATATACATGTCAATTAATTTAAGTCTCTCAAAGATGGCAAAATTATTGTTTTGATGTGGCATACAGAATTCTTCATAGAAGCAGCAGTTAAGAAGTCAAATGACACATTGCATTGGACAAATCTTCCATACAAGATATCTTTAAAGTGTTGAACAGTAAGCATGTCAGTTTGAGGACTAAGGTGTACCTGATTCAAACCATGGTATTTTCATTAACCTCACATATCCTGGTGTGGCACTGTGGGTTAATGCACTGGACTG
>NW_006415547.1:3836-4301 GCF_000296735.1 Chrysochloris asiatica | reverse complement strand
GTGCATAGGTTCACTATGGGTCGATTCTGACTTGATAGCACCTAAATGGCACTGTGGGTTAATGTGCCAGACTGCAAAGTCATTTGAACTGCAAGATCAGAAGTTCAAGCTCACCAACTGCTCCTCGGAAACCCTATACAGGGTTGCTATGGGTCAGAACCGACTTGACAGCACTCAACAACAACACCTACAACATTTAAGAATGGAAGGAGAGAAAGAGAGCAAGTAAAAATCACAGTGTGTGTGTTTACTCTTGTGGTGCTGTAGGATAATTACTGGTCAGCTAACTGCAATATCAGTGGTTCAAACACATAGCCACCTCTTATAAACCATATATAGTGTTGTTGTGAATCAGAGCTGAGCTATTAAGTCTTTAAAACTTCTCAAAAGATTTCTTTTTGCCTAAACCATAAATTATCTTCAATTAGTGACTTAACTTTTGTGTTCACATGTAACCTATTCTAG
>NW_006415547.1:0-1357 GCF_000296735.1 Chrysochloris asiatica | reverse complement strand
GGAAAGTGTGGTAGCTGTTGTTGCATGGAGGGGATTGCAATCATTGAGATGAAACAAAGTTTATGATTTATTGAATGCAAAACTGATGATCTGCATTGAAGACCTTCACTGAATTCACTATAAAAACTTTCAAAAAAAAACAAAAAACACACAAAAAATAAGCACAAATATAAGCATTTCCATAGAGTGAAAGTCTTCTAAGTATATTTATTCAGAGATAATTTTGTAGAGTGTCATATTCAGAAAATCATATCCAGCCAAATTATAACTTCTGATTTCTCTCTTCATATACATATATCTGTATCTATCTATCTATCTATCTATCTATCTATCTATCTATCTATCTATCTAGATAGATAGATAGTTAGAGTTAGAGATATATAGATATAGATAGATAGCTATAGCATAGATATAGATATAGATACACACACATGATTTCTAGGGTGTTCAGTGCACTCCATTTTACATGCAAAGTTTGTAAGACAACAAAAACACAAAACCTTATTAATTGTTTTAAAGTGACAATACATCTAAAAAATTAAAATATGATTGCTGTTGTTGTTAAGTGCTGCTGAGTCAGTTCCAATCCATAGCAGAACCTGTATAGTGTTTACAAGGAGCAGCTGGTGAGCTTGAACCACTGACTTTGCAGTTCTAACTGACTTTGCAATCTAGTACAAAAGCTCACAGCACCACACCAGGACTCCATTATAAGATTATATATATTTAATTAAAAAGTATATATACATACACATGTTGTTATTAAATGCTATTGAATGGGTCCTGAATCATAGCAACCTTGTTTAGGATTTCCTAGGAGTGGCTGGTGAGTTTGAACTGCTGGATTTGCAGTTCAATCTGATTTTACGGTACAGCAGAGTGCTTATTCTACAACACCACATCAAGAGATTCCATATATATTGGGGTCCTGGTACAGTGCTTCGGATTAATGCATTGGACTGCAATATCATTTACAAAAGCCAATTAATGAATGATATATTTAGGAATAAATGATATACAGGTATACACACATATATATTGCTGCTGTTGTTTTAAGTCATTTCTGACTCATGATGATCCTGTAAAGGGTTTCAGAGAAGGAGCTGGTGAACCACCAACCTTGCATTCCAAATTGACCTTGCTACCCAGTGCTTATCACATAGTGCATGACTCTTACTAAAATTATTTTATTATTAAATGTACACATAATTAATTTGGATGTTGTTCTAAGTTTTCACATAATTGGTATCTTTTAAAACATATTTTATAGTTGATATACTTGTCGCTTAATTAGAAATACCAGATAAAATAAAATATATATCATTACCAAAGGTAATATTAACTATAAATATTCACT
>NW_006415546.1:8037-9582 GCF_000296735.1 Chrysochloris asiatica | reverse complement strand
AAGTGCAGCCAGAGTGCTCCTTGGAAGCCAGGATGACCAAACTTCATGTCTCCTATTTCAGACATATTATCAGGAGGGACCAGTCACTAGAGAAGGATATCATGTTTGGTAAGGTGGACGGTCAGAGAAAAAGAGGAAGACCCTCAGCAAGATGGATTGGTAATATGGCAGCATCAATGGGCTCAAGCATGCCAACAATTTTAATGTTGGCTCAGGACCAGGCAGTGTTTCATTCTGTTGTGCACAGGGTCGCTATGAGTTGGTACTGACTCGATGGCACCTAACAACAACAACAACAACAAATTCACTATCCCAGTCTGGAAAGCACTGGTGGAGGTTAGGTACTCTGTTGCAAACCCAGGCAGCAGATCCACAGAAGGAAGACCAGGCAATCTGCTCCCAAAAATTACAGCCTAGAAAAAACCTGTGGGAAGTTCTACTCTATCACATGGGATCACTAGAAGTCAAAACCAACTCAATAGTGCATAACAACAGCAACAGGCTCTAAATAGGCTCCATTCTGGACCTCAGCTCAGACGTTCTCTGGGACAGTAACTCCATATGGAAAGCTTCAGGGGACGCAGCCTCGGAGTGCTTCACCCTTGTCTTCAGGGAATATCAAGATAGGCCAGCTCCAAGCCAGAAACCTGAGCCTACAGACAGAAACCTTGACAGAACTTTCTGAACTTGGGTCAACCTCTCAGTTCCCTGGGTCATGTTCACAAGCTCCTGCTCTGCAATGTAAAAAAGGAGAGAAGGTGGTACAAACGAAATCAAGTGTACAGCACAGGAAGAAGCAGGAGTGTCTCTGCTTTCCAACCCTACACCCTGATTACCGAGCAGATCCTGTGCCTGTCATTGATGGATGAACTCATCAAGCACACTGCCTAGCCTGCTACAGAGCTCCAGTGTTAAAAAGAGCAAAAGACATTAGAGTCTGAGCAGAAGATATTACAGATCTGAGTCCAAATATCTGCAGTGTGGAAACAGCGTTGACCTGGGCTGGTAACTTTCCCTCTACAACGTTCAGTTTCTTCATTTGTAAAACAGAAACAGTTGTCTCTTACTAGTATTACTGAGATGACAGAAAATGTGTGTAAAATTACTAGTACAATACCTGGAATATAATAGACAATCAAACTCCTCCATCATATGAACTCTAAGCTCCAACGGTCCTCACCACCTGCCAGCCTAGACCAGACCATGTGATTTTACACAGTCTGATTGGCACAAACAGTTTGTACTTATCTGCATACCTAAAACTGGAGTCCTGGTGTGGTGCTGTAGGATAAGCGCTCGTCAGCTTGAACTGCATGGTTTGAAGTTCAAACTCACCAGCTACTCCTTGGAAACCCTATACAGGGTCACTATGATTCGGAACTGATTCGACGGCACTTAACACCACCACTTACCTAAAATAAGGAACCCGAGGGGCATAGTGGTTGATGAGTTGGGCTGCTAACTGTAAGGTCAGCAGTTCAAATTTACCAATCACTCTGTTGGAAAAAGTTGAGGCATTCTGCTCCTGTAAAGACTTACAGCCTC
>NW_006415546.1:5712-6837 GCF_000296735.1 Chrysochloris asiatica | reverse complement strand
GTTCCAACTTACATGACCCTGTCTATACAGGGTTTCCAAGGCTGTGAATCTTTATGGGAGCAGAAAGCCTCATCTTTCTCCCACAGAGCAGCTGTTGACCTTGTGGTTATCAGCCCAACACACAATTCACTTTACCACCAGGGCTCCTTATGGATAATAGAATTGCCCGTAAAGACTATAGCCAAGACAACCCTCTGAAGCAGGTCTGTAGGACATGGGGTCACCATACTCAATGGCAACAGGTTAGGTTTTTGGTTTTGACACTGTTTATCAACTCATTGCTCTCAACTCAGAAGTCACTCCGTTTGTCTGCCCTTTGGTACTAGAGCTGCTTCTTATGTTTCTCCTTTGCTAGCTGACATAGATGAAGCCTTTTTGGTAGAAGGCACTGGATGGATACTGGAGAACTTTCCTGACTTTCTGCTGACTCAACTGCAGGAAGGTCCTTGGAGAGCATGTATTTTTCTCAACTGCCTTGAAGTTGTTTCTCCAGTGTACCCGCCTCATGGAGCCTAGACAATGTGGGCCTGCACCCTAGTCCAGGCCACTACTCCTTACATCCTATCCTCTGCCCTGAGCCCTATACGGATGGCCACTTAGAGAGCCTGGCCTTCATCCTTTCACAGCTGGCTGGAGCTGTCCTGGTCTAAGCCATACACAGAAATGCATTTGGTGCCTACAGAGGGAGGACTCTCTAGCTCTTGGTTTCAGCAGTTCCCACAGCAGTGTCACCTTGACTTTCTCTACATGCCCAACTCCTTCCTGTACCCATACATCAGCCTCAGCTGATTGCCACCAACAGAAGACGCATTAAACAAACTTTGGTACATCCACACAATGGAATACAACTCTGCATTGAAGAACAATGATGCATCTGCAAAACACCTCACAACTTAGATAACCCTGATGATTTTCTTTTAGGATCTATCCTGTTTGGGGTTCATTCAGCTTCTTATATGCTTATCTTCTCAGCTTACATGATGTTAGGGAAGTTTTCTTCCAACAACTCTGACAATTTTCTCTGTGATTTTTATTTTCTCTTCCTGTTCTGGAATTCCAATCATCCGTAACTTTTTCCACTTCATGGTGTTCCACATAACTCTTAGACTTTCTTCAGATGTTTTC
>NW_006415546.1:0-497 GCF_000296735.1 Chrysochloris asiatica | reverse complement strand
GGGCTGATGAAAGGAGATGGGGATAGGACTCTTGTGGTACAATAGTGAATAATTACTATCAGGACTGACTGTGAGGGTTGGAAATGTAAAGGTAGGTGTTTTGTAGCAAAATGAGGAGAGTGGTTGACTTTGCAGTCCAGGAGCGGAGGTCCCTGGGACCATCCAAGGAGAAGAGCAGAGTGCGGGACCCTATCCAGAGAAACAGTGATGCCAGAGATGGAGACAGAGACAATGGCGTGGAGAAATGGAGTGGCTGGGGACTCCACCCAGAGAGGAAGAGGGGCTGTGTGCTGACAACCTAGGGGCAGTCTTGTAGGGTATCATCAGCATGCATGGAGGGGATTGTAATCATGGCAGTGAAACAACATATGATAGGATGAATGTAAAGCTAATGTTCTCCCATATAAACTATCACATAGTTCACAATAAAAACTTTAAAAAAAAAAGTCAAACCAAAAATCAAAATAGAAAAAAACAAAATTATATCCTCTAAAAAT
>NW_006415545.1:3367-4823 GCF_000296735.1 Chrysochloris asiatica | reverse complement strand
TCTCTCTTTTTTTTCTTTGCCATTTGCTTTCTTCCCTCCACTTTTCACTTTATTGTTTTGTTAATCTTTCAAAAAACCTAGCTTTTCATTTCATTTATTTCATCAATAGTTTTTCTGTACATAAATTCAGTGGGTTCTGCTTTTATCTTTATTTTTTACTTCTTTATGATTGCTTTGATTTTATTTTGCCATTTGATTTTTAGTTTTTGGGTGGGAATTTAGATTATTGATTTCAGACCTTTCCAGTTTTTTTTTTAATTGTATTTTGTGCTACAAATTTTTCTCTTTGTACTTCTCTTCCTGTTACCCACAAATTTTGATATGTTTTCATTTTCATGCACACACATATATGTATACATTCTTGTTGTTGTTAAGTGCTGTTGAGCTGAAATAAGGCAAGACTCATAGCTACCCTGTATAGAGTTTCCAAGGAATGGATTGTACGTTTGAACCACTGACCTTGTAATCAGTTTAGTGCTTATCCTATGTTGCCACACTAGGATATATATATATATATAGCCAGGGGCTGATGGCCAGGGCAGGGCAGGCTTACGGGGTATGCCCTTTGGTTGTTTGATATGCATGGAGGGGATTGTAATCATTGCAATGAAATGAAATAGGATAGGATAAATGTAAAGCTAATATTCTCCCATGTAAACTATCACATAATTTACAACAAAAGCTTTTTAAAATTGTGAATTTGTCTGTTCTACTTAGCAGGGTGTTATAGGGATAGAATATTAATCTAGCATTCTTTTTAACTTTCTTTGAGAACTTCAGTAACTTCTCTAGGATGTGATTAGTGCTGATTTTATGACACTTTAGGTGGAATCAGACAGATTTATTTTGATTTGCACATTTTAGCCTTTTTCTTTGGTTTGAGAATGCTTCCTTTTAGTGTATCTTTGGATATTTTTTTATCTCATTTCCAGCTTTCTGTTCTCATCTTTAAACAAATTATTCATATACAGCTCTCCATTGTTTGTTCTTTCCTATCATTTTCTCTTATCATGCTTCCAATTTCCTTTTCATTCTGAAGTCCCAAGTTTGTCTGCTACTTCACTAGCCTAATTTTCTGCAATACAATTTTTTTTTCATTACAATGATTTTAATCCCCTCCATGTTCCATCAGTTAACAGTATTTATCTCTGTTCATTTTAGCTTTTATAAAACAAAACAACAACAAAACACCCCACTCAGGCATATATAATAATTTACACCTCCAAAGGGCACATTCTGCAAGTTTGACACCTGGCCACCAGTTCTTAGTCCCTCTCTTCCCATAAATCTAAAGTCCTTAGCCGCTCCCCTCTCCATGACCCCATTTCTGCCTCCGTCTCTGGCATTGCTGCTTCTCTGGATAAGTTCCTGCATTCTGCTTGTGCTCTTCTCCCTTGATGGTCCTAGGGTCCTCTGTTTCTGGACTGTAAGAGTAATCACTCCCCTGTTTTTTGTT
>NW_006415545.1:0-663 GCF_000296735.1 Chrysochloris asiatica | reverse complement strand
TAGCTGTTCCAGGATGGTCTGCTTGCCCTTTGTAGTGGGAATGTCCCACCTCATACGGTTCTGGATGGGACTCAGGATTCCACCTAGGGTCCTATACTCTGTATAGGCTTTGCAAGAGGCCTATTTCACTGGGCAAGTTCTAGAACCCCTTTTAGATATTCCAATCAGTTACAGGCTGAAGATGGGCTTGCAACTTTTCTCTAACCATGTTTCCCAACATTCCTTTGTATCCCACTCAAGTGTCTATTTTACAATAGTTGTTGTTGTCAGGTGCCATCCAGTCGGAACCGACTCATAGCGACCTCATGCACAGCAGAACGAAACAATGTCCGATCCTGGACCAACTTCACTACTGCCGCCACACGATGCCATCAGTGATGCCACCTGGCCAATCCATCTCGTTGGGGGTCTTCCTCTTTTTCTCTCACCCTCCATCTTACCCAGCATGACATCTTTCTCCAGCGACTGTTCCCTCCTGACAATATGTCCAAAGTATGAGAGACGAAGTTTAGTCATCCTGGCCTTCAAGGAGCACTCTGGCTGCACTTCTTCCAAAACAGAGCTATTGGTTTTTTTGGCAGTCTGTGGCACTTTCAGTGTTCTCCTCCAACACCACAACTCAAAGGTATCAATTCTTCTATGATCTTCCTTATTCACTGTCCA
>NW_006415544.1:0-4638 GCF_000296735.1 Chrysochloris asiatica | reverse complement strand
TTGGAACCATGGCAGTGAGATGATATATGATGGAATGAATGTAAAACTAGAGTTCTCCCATGTAAACTATCATATAATTCACAATAAAACATTAAAAAAACAAACAAACAAACAAAAAAACTCTATAAAGGGTCGCTATGGGTCTGAATTGACTCAAAGGCACTTAACAACAACAACATTCAATTGAGGCTTGCAAGGAGCTCAGAGAATCTTAACTTCAACTTTGTCTCTGCCTGACTGAACTGAGCTACCAAGTTTAATGGCTGTGACCTCTCTCCTAATTGCTTAGAACAGCTTTCCTCCCATAATGCCTCTGGGGTCAAGAAGGGTGGGCTTACTTCCCTTCTTCCTTTATGTTGTTGTTAAGTGCTGTAGAGCCGGTTCCAACTCATAGCTACCCTGTATAAAGTTTCTGAGGCTTTAAATATTCTTGGAGCAGAAAACTTCATCTTTCTCCTGTGGAGTGGCTGGTGAGCTCAAACGACAGTCCAGCGCTTATCATCTGAACTACAGTGCTCCCTCTTGTTTATAGAACTCAATGTAACCAACCAACCTGGAGCTTGATAAATGTAAGATGGAGGGAAAGAAAGTTATACAATCCTCTGTTAATAGTCTGACTTGTAAAGCTACAGTGGTACAGAAAAACCCTATTTTACAACGTCATCAGCTGGCTTTCCTCTTTGCATTCTTCTGTAGCATTTCTAAACTCCCTAAGGCAGAGGAGAATGAAGATCATGTGCTCTGACAAGCTAACTATAAAAGTGCATTAATACTTTCCAAACTGTCAGTATTCCTCCCATTTCATTTGCTAATTAATTCTAGAATCCTTGGTGGTGCAAATGGTTAAATGCTCCACATGAACTGAAAAGTTGGCAGTTCAAACCCACCAACGAGTGCCTCCTAAGAAAGACCTGGTGATCTGCCTTGTAAAGGTCACAACTGTGAAAACCTTGTAGAGCATAGATCTACTCTGCAATACATGGGGTTTTCATGAGTCAGAAGTTAACTCAACGGCAACTGGTTTTGTGGTTTTTGGTACTCAGATTTACAATAAAGTTCAAGCCGACCAAGAACCAGAACCACACACAGTTCATTGCCTCTCCACTGCAGTGGTGATTAACTTCTACTGTAGCGACTAACAGGTGTTGTTAAGCACCCTCAAGTAGGATCCTATCCATAGGGTTTCTGAGGAGCTCTGACCTTGTGGTTCAAACCGACTTTGCAGTCCAGCTCATTCATCCACAGTGCCACACCAGGATCCGACTAACGGTAGTGACTAACAGCTACTGAATTTTTCCTATGGGCTATGTGGGTGATCTCATTTAATTCTCTCATCAACTTTTCATTGCAAGTACTGGTATTAAACCCATTTTACCAAAAAGGAAACTGAGATGATGTTCTCCAGGCCACACATCTAATAAAGCGTTGGGGCCAAGATTTAAACCCAAGGAGGCTGAAGCTTGCTTTGTAGTTACTAGTCTCCGCGGCTTCACATTCAATCTAATCACACAGTGGTTAGACTCCTACTCCAAAGCAACCAACTTCTTCCAACTGGGGGTAAGGTGATTTTCCCACTATTCTTCCTACCACTTGAATTGAAATGAATGTACATTGCAATCTGCGTGAATCTGCTTATGGGAAAACTACCCTGTTGCCCTTGAGCTGATTTTGACTCCTAGCAAGCCTGTAAAACAGAGTAGGCTGTAATCTGTCTGGAAGCATACTGCCACATCTTTCTCCCTTGTGGGTTTGAACCGCCCACTTTTCAGTTAGCAGCTGTGCTTAGGGCTCCTTGTGGCAAACAGTTATTTGTTGTTTAGTGCTTTCTAGTTGTGTTCAACTCATAGCGACCTTATATATGGTCTCAGAGGCTGTATATCTTTGTGGAAACAGACAGCCTTATCTTTCTCCCTCAGATAGTGGTGGGCTCGAATCACTGACCAGGTCGTTTGCAGCCCAGTGTTTATCCTATAGAGCCACCAGGCTCCCCACCCCTATGGCAAAACTACAGAGGGCTAATTGAACAGATTTTATTGTTCTAGAAATCTTGGCGCTCAAAATAGATAGATTCATTTTCTTAAGAAATGACACCCACTGAAAAACAATCAATGTTGCAATAAGAATCTTCTATAAGCCAAAGGAGCTCTGGTAACGTAGTGGTTACGAATCGGGCTGTGAACTGCAAGGTCAGCAGTTCGAAACTACCAGCTGCTCTGCGGGAGAAAGATGAGGAGTTCTGTTCCCGTAAAGATTAACAGCCTCGAAAACCCTGTGCAGGATCGCTATGAGTCGGAACCGACTCCACGGCACATAACAACAACAACAACAACAATAAGCCAAGATAGGAGCCCTGGTGGTGCTGTAGGGTAAACAGGACTGTAACCCCAGAGAAAGACTAGGCTCACTGCTCCTGGAACGATTTACAGCCTCGGAAACCCTATACAGGGTCACTAAGAATCAGAATCAACTCTATGACTATAGGTTTGGTTTAAGCCAAGTTATTTTGCAATTAAGTTATAGATTAATAAATTAGTATTCCTACTTTAGAATCCTGGTGTGGTGCTGTAGAATAAGCACTGGACTGCTAACCACAAAGTTGATGGTTCAAACCCACCAGCTGATCCTTGGAAACCCTATAAAGGGTCTCTATGAGTCAGAACTGACTCGATGGCACTTACAACATTCCTACTCTTACTTTCTCTCTGCCCTAATTTTCTCATCTATATTTTATCCTTTTATAGTGAATGACGTTTTTTAAGTTCCTGCAAATCCTCTTGGGACTGAGGTAGAAAAGTTAGTAAATTAATGAATGTATTAATGAATCAATCACTATATGAGGGGCTTCAAGACATTTGTGGAACAATTCTATGATCTTTTAGTTCCTTGTTTTCCATAAACTTTTAAAAACTCACTCACATTTAAAAGCTTAAATAACAATGAAATTTTATATACCACTTTGCATTTAACTAAGTGGTTTTCAATGTATTCTCTACTATAAACTCTGAACTTTTCAGAAAGCAATTCTGCATTCATTTCTATGTCAATAGGACAATTGGGGTGGGGTATTCTTCTGTTCTGGTCTAGTCAGGCTGCTAACCTCAAAGTCAGCAGTTCACAACCACCAGCTGTTCCGTAGGAGAAAGATGAGGCTTTCTGCTCCCATAAGGATTTACAACCTCAAAAACCCAATGCAGGGTCGCTGTAAGTTGGAACAGATTCCAAGTATATCACACACCACACATTCTTCTGCTAAGAACCTTGCAGGTGCAGAGCTGTTGGGGCCATCGTTGCTGACATGTGGTTGAAAACAAAGCTAACCGAGGGGAAAGTAGAACCAAGAGGTAGAGAAAAAATGGTCAAAGTCGGTTGGAACATAGGCCATATAACTAGTGGTTAACAGCACAAGATTTGGATGGGTTGAATCTGACTTGACAGCACTTACCGAAAACAACAATCAGACCCAAGTTCTAATCCTGGCTCAGACCCATCATCTGTAAACTGTGGCTAATGATGATATCTGCTCCCATATAATCATTGTGAGAATTAAACATAATAACATTTGTAATGCAATTAACAAATGACTATTGCATATACTGAGACCGACTTGGAATTTATCCCCATCAAAACTCTTTCCTGTGCTGGTGTTACAGCCGCTTTAGACTCTTCGTCGAAGAAACCAAGGCCCCTCGGAGAGGTGAAGCAGAGTTTCAGATTTTATTAAGCCGGCTGGCTCAGAGGAATTAACTTCTCCAGATTCTGAGCTCGAAGTGCAGGGCAGTGCAGGCTTATATGGGGTCAGAATCGGGGAGGGGCTAAGTTGCGGACCTGTTTGAAGACAGGAGGGAAACCAGAAGATTGGTCCCGTTTGGTAAACTGATTAACATGCTAGCTTGTCTCCCTGGTAGTGAATGTTTTTACCTTTTCCTATTTGTTGGGAGCTTGATGATCCTAAGTGAAGTTGGATTGGAAATCCTAGTGTAGCAAAAGGTCTTATCTGCCAGAAGTCTCCTAATTAACAAATTCCTATTTTTATTTTTCACATGTAACCGTCCCCTCCCCCCAGAAGCCTGACTTTAATTGTGGAAAAAGCAAAGAGCAGTCATAGATAAGTTTATGCTTTTCTTGGGAAAGCATAGGCTACACCAGACAGCCTGAAGAGAAAGAAGAATTAGGACAGAACAGACCATTAGGACAGAACAGACGTTGGCCCAGATGAACCTATCACATTTCCTCTATTCCCATAAAGCCGACCACCACTCATCTCTCAGTTTGTCCTACTGCAGTGGCTCTTGTGTTGCTGTGATTCTGGAAGCTATGCCACTAGTATTTTAAACACCAGCAGGGTCACCCATGGTGGATAGCTTTCAGCTGAGCTTCCAGACTAAGAGACTGGGAAGAAGCAGAAATGGACTACTTCTGAATATTTAGCCACTGAAAACTTATGAATAACAGTGGAACACTGTCAGCACCATAACATTGAATATCGAATCATGATGAAGAGCAGAGTATTGTCAGATATAGTGCCAGAAGATGAGCCCCTCAGGTTGGAAGACACTCAAAATACAACTGGGAAGAGCTGCCTCCTCAAAGTAGAGCTGACTATGATAACACGAATGCAGTAAAGCTTTTAGACCCTTC
>NW_006415543.1:2718-4601 GCF_000296735.1 Chrysochloris asiatica | reverse complement strand
GTAACTCGTGATACTTAGTGAATAATGCTTATCAGGACAGATTATGAGGGTTTGAAATGCAAAGGTAGAAGTTTTATAACAAGGAAGGGAGTGATTGATTCTCTAGGATAGGAGCGGAGGACTCTGGGACCATCAATGGAGAAGAGCCAAGAGTGGGACCCTGCCCTGAGAAACAGAGATGCCTGAGATAGAGGCAGAGATGATGACATGGAGTGATGAAGTGACTGGGGACTTTAGACCCAGAGACGGAAAGGGACTGTAGGCTGAAAACTGGGGGGAGGAGGGGAAAGTGTAGGGGGCGGGTTTCTGGGATATACCCTTTGGATGGTTGATGTTGCATGGAGGGAATTGGAACTATGGCCATGAAATGATATACGATGGAATGAATGTAAAATTAAAGTTCTCCCATGTAAACTATCATATAATTCGCAATAAAACATTTAACAAAAACAAACAAACTGTACTGAGGAAATACTGGCTTTTTAAACTTTCGTCCTCCACTGATGCAGCCACAGCCCCAACTCCTATAAAGCTTGGGGGGCAGGGCTAGAACCAATAATGGGGAGCCTTAAACAGAAGGAGCCACTGGAGACCGAGGAAGAGAAGGAGAGGGACCTCTGCCCTAGCATGTAATTTCAGCAATTACGGTGGGCAGAAAAAATCAGTTAACACAGGACACAGAGAGGAGAAAAAAAAGAAAAAAAAAAACTGCGACTGTATGACGTCATCAGGCACAGCCTGTATCCGCCCGCCTGAGCAGCCTCTATCCGGCCAAACTGAACCACGCTCACCTGCCCCATTACCCTCTCGAACCCCACGCCCCAGTCATCCCCGACCCCCACCCCGCCTGACTTATCACGAGCAACTCATCCCCGCCCACCAGGCCCCTGCACAAGCCCCGCCCCGACCTCTGACACTCCCCCAATGGAATCGTTCCCTCTACCTCGGATTAAGTGCCCACACCCTGCCAACCCTGCCCACATGCCATAACAAGCAAGAAACCCACCCAGCCCCCAGAACCCCCATGGGACCCGCCCTGCTTGCCGGACTGCGTGAGACCACCGCCCCGACATCCAACCTTGCGCTCCCCCATGGAATCATTCCCTACGCCTCAGATCACGCACCTGCACCCCACTGACCCCGCACACATGCCATAACTAGCGAGAGTCCCACACAGGCCGCCAGAATCCCCCGCGGGCCCTGCACTGCTTGCCGGAACTCAACTCGAGCGAGCACCACCCTGCCTACAGGACCCACAGCTAGTCCCGCCTTGCCTGGCTGATCACGAGCAACCTCTACCTTGCCCACCAGACACCCGCCCCAACTTCCAGACCCCACCATGTGACACCCAACCAGCCCACCATACCCCCACAATTTCTGCCCCACCCACCGTAACCCCCTGAGCCCCACCCCGCCTGCTGGACCCCGTGCCACCACAGTGGACCCCATATGACCGCCATCCTACCTGCCGCGGCCACTACGTAGACAAGACCTAACCACACCTACTACACATTACAGACAGCAAAGGACGCCTATCTTCTGATCATATTAATAATAATTACAATAAAACAAGAATAATAATGCCCAACAAGAAACAATTAACATTATTAAAGCACGTCAAAACACAGAAGAGGCCAGCAGATGCAAATGAGCTGGAGACAGACAAAAGCTTTATAGAGGAGGAGGAGCGAGGTTCTGGATATGCCTGAGAGGGAATTCAGAAGAATGATATGGAAACAAATTCAAATACTCCGAAAAGGGGTCGAGGAAAATAAGGAAGAAGTAAGGAAAGTACTGTAGGAACAATCTAATAGGATTGACACAGCATTGGAAACAATTCAAAACCTGCAAAAAGATGTCCAGGTGATGAATAATAAGATATC
>NW_006415543.1:0-1778 GCF_000296735.1 Chrysochloris asiatica | reverse complement strand
ACAAATTCCCTAATCGAACATATAAACTAAGAAACCAACCAGTATAACATCTTAAAAAAAAAAAAAAAAAAAAAAAACCAATAAAAGAAGGAAAGCAGAACCAAAGTACAAATAACAACACCAAAAAAGTAAAATGACAGTAATCAACACATACTTATCGATAATTACATTGAACGTCAATGGATTGAATGCACCAGTGAAGAGACAAAGAGTGGCAGAATGGATACAGAAACAAGATCCATCAATATGCTCTTGCAAGAGACACACCTTACACACAAGGACAAAAACAGACTGAGAGTCAAAGGATGGAAAAAATTTTACCAAGCCAACTCCAGCAATAAACAAGCAGGAGTGGCTATACTAATCTCCAACAAAGTAGACTTTAAGGACAAACCAGCATAAGAGACAAAGAAGGACACTATCTCATGATCAAAGAGTCAATTGAGCAAGACGACATAACCATAATAAATATATACACTCTGAACAAAAAAGCACCAAGATACATGAAGCAAACCTTAATGAAATTGAAGAAAGAAATAGATAAATCTATAATTATAGTAGGAGATTTCAACATACCACTCTCAAAAAGGGATAGAACAACCAGAAAGAAACTTGACAATGCCATGGAGGAACTTAACAACACTATCAACCAGCTTGACCTCATAGATATATACAGAGTATTTTATCCAACAACGGCACAATACACATTCTTCTCCAGTGCCCATGGAACATTTTCCAGAATTGACTGTGTGTTAGGCCACAAAGCAAGCCTCCATAAATTCACAAGCATCTCCTCAGACCACAACAATATAAAATTAGAAATCAACAACAAGAAGGCCAAAGCAATAAAGTCGAATACATGGAAACTGAACAACACCCTGCTGAAAAGCAACTGAGTAAAAGAAGAAATTAAACGTGAAATCACAAAGTTCCTAGAAACAAATGAGAATGAAAACACAACATACCAAAATCTTTGGGACACGGCAAAAGCAGTACTGAGAGGTCAATTTATTGCAATAAATGCACACATCCAAAAAGAGGAAAGAGACAAAATCAACACGTTAACACAGCACCTTCAACAAATAGAAGGAGATCAGCAGAGGGAACCTACAGTCACCAAAAGAAGGAAAATAAATAAGATCAGAGCAGAAATAAATGAGATGGAAAACCGAAAAACTATAGAAAGAATCAACAGGACAAGAAGCTGGTTCTTTGAAAGGATTAATAAAATTGCCAAACCATTGGCAAAACTAACTAAAGAAAAGAGGGAGAGGAAGTAAACTAATAGTATTAGAATCCACACAGGGGAAGTCACAACAGAACCAAACGAAATAAAAAACATAATAACAGAATACTACGAAGAGCTGTACTCCAACAAATTTGAAAATTTGGATCAGATGGATACATTTCTAGAAAAACACAACCTACATAAACTTACTCAGACTGAAGTAGAAAATCTGAACAAACCCATAACAAAAGAAAAAATTGACCAGACCTTCAAGAAGCTCCCGACCAACAAAAGCCCAGGTCCAGACAGCTTCACGGGTGAGTTCTACCAAACATTCAGAGAAGAACTGTCACCAATTCTACTCAAATTATTCCAGAACATAGAAGAGGATGGAAACTCCCCAATACTTTTTATGAAGCAAGCATAACCCTCATACCAAAACCAGGGAAGGACATCACTAAGAAGGAAAATTATAGACCAATATCCCTCATGAACATAGATGCAAAAATCCTCAACAAAATCCTAGCCAACAGAATCCAACAGCACATCA
>NW_006415542.1:4732-5700 GCF_000296735.1 Chrysochloris asiatica | reverse complement strand
CATCAAGAATTCAAGGAATAAAAAAGACCAAAATGGATGTCTGAAGAGACTCTTAAACATGCTTTGCAGTGTAAAGATACTAAAGCAAATGGAAGAAATGAGGAAGTAAAAGATCTGAACAGGAAATTTCAAAGCTCAGTTCAAGAAGACAAAGTTAAATATCATAATGTTATGTGCAAAGACCTGGAGTTGGAAAACCAGAATGGAAGAACACTCACAGCATTTCTCAAATTGAAAGAACTGAAGAAAAAACTCAAGCCTCAAATTTCAATATTAAGCATTTCATGAGCAAAATATTTAATGACACAGAAAGCATCAAAAGACAATGGAAAGTATACAGAGATTCAGTGTATCAAAGAGAAGTGATCAATATTTAACCATTTTAGTAAGAAGCATATGATTGAGAACCAATGGTACTGAAGGAAGAAGTCCAAGTTGCACTGAAAGCATTGACACAAAATAAGGCTCAGGTAATTGATGGAACACAAATTGAAATCTTTCAACAGACTAATGCAGTACTGGAGGCCCTCACTCATCTATGTGAAGAAATTTGGACAACAGCTACCTAGACAACTTATTGGAAGAGATCCGTATTTATGCCCATTTCAAAGAGGTGTGACCCAATGTAATGTGGAAATCAAGGAACGATATAATTAATAGCATTGGCATGTCAAATTTTTCTGAAGATTCATTTTAAAATGGTTGCAACAGTAAGTACATCCACAAGGAATTGAAAGTAACTCAAGCCAGACTCAGAAGATGATGTGAAATTACCGATATCATCGCTGACATCAGATAGATCTTGGTTGAAGGCAGCGTTTACCAGAAAGATGTTTACCTGTACTTTATTAAATATGCAAAGGATTTTGATTATGTGGAACATGACATACTATCAATAACATTGCAAAGAATGTGTATTCTAGAACACATAATTGAGCTCATAAGGAACCTGCAAATAGACCAAGGGG
>NW_006415542.1:0-672 GCF_000296735.1 Chrysochloris asiatica | reverse complement strand
TCACTCCTTCCTAGTCTGTCTTCATCTGGAAGCTTATCTGAAACCTTTCCACCATGGGTGACCCTGCCGGTATTTAAAATATCGGTGGCATAGTTTTCAGAATCACAACTCACAAGCTACCACAGTACGCCAAATTGACTGACATATATATACATATATATATTTACAAATACTGAAATTCTACTTAACAAAAGTCAGAAGATGATTTGCTGTATGTGAAGGATTCCTCTATAAGTAAATAATGAAAGTCAGGGCTTTCAATATTACCTAGATGAAAGTTTCCAATGAGCCCTGAATCCAAACAAATTGAATGCTAATCTGGGAGAGAAGGGAACATAGTGTCCCTGTCACTTGGTGTCCCGTGGCTATTTTCTGCTAAAGTCCATCCTTATATTCATAAATCCCTTGTATGACAGCAAAGAATAATAAAGAGTAATGGACTGACACTAAGTTAAAGAAAATTTAGGCTCTAGATTTTTTAAATTGCTGTATGTAAGGATATTAAAATGAAAAACTTTTTCAGCAAAAGTGATGAAGTTAGTTGCTTGAATAGTTTTAAATGTAATGGTCAAATTTTGCTAATAATGAAGTTTGAATAATAATTGTTTGAACCCCTGAAATGATGGTTTGGGGTTTATCATCTAATTTCTGTGATTAATCTACTGCAAAAAA
>NW_006415541.1:4096-4973 GCF_000296735.1 Chrysochloris asiatica | reverse complement strand
ATGAGACGATATACGATGGAATGAATGTAAAAGTAATATTCTCCCATGTAAACTATCACATAA
Organism: Chrysochloris asiatica; assembly: GCF_000296735.1. NCBI lineage: Eukaryota > Metazoa > Chordata > Mammalia > Afrosoricida > Chrysochloridae > Chrysochloris > Chrysochloris asiatica. The sequence continues at coordinate 4,910 of NW_006415541.1, read as the reverse complement.
TTCACAATAAATCATTAAAAAAAAAAAAAAAAGAAGAAGAAGAAAGAAAAAGACAAACAATCCAATTTTAAAAGTGGGCAAAGGACATGAACAGACACTTCACCAAGGAAGAGATCCGGGTAGCCCACAAACATATGAAGAAATGTTCACGATCACTAGCCACTTGAAAGATGCAAATCAAAACAATAATGAGATATCATCCCACACCAACAATTACAGATCAAAAATGTAGAGGACAATAAATGAGGGCAGGGATGTGGCGAGACTGGGACACTCCTGCATTGTTGGTGGGACTGAAAAATGGTCCAACCTCTCTGGAAAGCAATATGGCGCTTCCTCAGAAGGGTGAAAATAGATATACCTTATGATCCAGCAATTCCTCTACTGAAAGCCTCTACAAGAAAAATGAGCCACAACATGAGAAGATATATGCACACCAATGTTCATAGCAGCACTATTTACCATAGCAAAAGCCAAAGTGCCCATTAACATAAGAATGGATAAACAAACTGTGGTACATACACACAATGGAATATTATGTTATCTTGAAAAATAGCAAGGAAGCTGCATGTCACCAGTTTGCATGGATGAACTTTGAGGGCATTATGTTGAGTGAAATTAGTCACAAAAAGAAAAATACTTCATAGGACCACTACTGTAAAAGATTAAGAAAAAGAACCCATACTAAAGGGTGTGTGGGGATTCTTTGCTGATTGCTAGGATGTTAGGGGTAGGTGATGGGAGGGAGGGGAAGGTGGAGCACAGGACAGGGATTAGACACAGGATAGTTTTGGTGCTGGGGAGGGGGACAATA
>NW_006415541.1:2044-2929 GCF_000296735.1 Chrysochloris asiatica | reverse complement strand
GCTACAAAGGCAAGAAGTGACTGGCTTACAAGATTTCAAGAGGGAACCTAGTCCAGAGGGCCTGGAGGAAGGTAGAATCTCCACTGAGTAGTATCAAATCTGTCTAGGCGGGGCTGATGAAACGAAATGTGGATGGGTCTCTTGTGATACAATAGTGAATAATTGTTGTCAGGACTGATTGTGAGGGTTGGAAATGTAAAGGTAGATGTTTTATACCAAGGACGGGAGTGATTAACTTTCCAGATTAGGAGCGGAGGTCCCTAGGATCATCAATGGAGAAGAGCAGAGAGCGGCAGCCTACCCAGAAAAGCAGTGATGCCTGAGATGGAGGCAGAGATGATGACGTGGGGAGATGGAGCAGCTGGGGACTTTAGATCCAGAGAGTGAGAGGGACTCTGTGCTGAAGACCTGGGTGGTGGTGTGGTGGGCAGGCTTCTGGGTATATACTTTGGTTGGTTGATGATGCATGGAGGGGAGTGAAACCATCGCAAGGAAAAGATTTACGATAGAATGAATGTAAAACTAATGTTCCCTAATGTAAACGATCATATAATTCACAATAAAACATTAAACACACACACACACACACACAAACTTATGTGCATCAAAAGAGTTCACCAGAAGAGTAAAAAGGGAACCCACAGAAAGGGAAAAAATCTTTTGCAATGATACATCAGACAAGGGACTTATTTCTAAAATATATAGGAAACTACAACACCTCTAAAAGAAAATTTCAAATAACCCAATTAAAAAATGGGCACAGGACATGAACAGACACTTCACCAAGGAAGAGATCCAGGCAGCAAACAAACATATGAATAAATGTTCACGATCATTTAGAGAGATGCAAATCAAACAACAAAGAGATATCTTCTCACACCAGCA
>NW_006415541.1:0-547 GCF_000296735.1 Chrysochloris asiatica | reverse complement strand
ACCGACTGATTACTACAAGAACAAGCAAGTTGCTCGCCCAGGAGACATCAAGGCAAATGGTCGGGTCCCCTCAGAGCAAACCCCTTTCCAAGACTAAGAGTGGGAATACACGCTCTGACTGGTGACTGTTGACCACGTTCGTCACTGATAAGGGGAAGTGAGGGAAAAACAGCAATGAAGCTAAGAGCTAAGCCGTAAGACGTTCAATAGATCCTGTGAACCTGGGTGGAGACCTGGTTGGCCAGCAGTGTGGCAAGATCTGGGGTCTCTTGGGCCCAGAGTCAGCAGTGACATAGCCACAGAGGACTAGAGTGGAGAGTGAAGCGTCCAGCTGATAAGAAGAGAGGGCATATGCACAAGAACACCCACTCTTTTTTTTTTTTTTTTTTTTTAGATTGTAAAGCATTTATTTCTATAAATAAGTATCTATGCATGTGTCTTCCCACATATGTTTGTTGTTGTTGTTGTCAGGTGCCATCGAGTTGGAACTGACTCATAGCGACCCCATGCACAGCAGAACGAAACAATGTCTGATCCTGGGCCAACC
>NW_006415540.1:3064-4725 GCF_000296735.1 Chrysochloris asiatica | reverse complement strand
TCTTTCCTTTCCATATAAAGTTTGTAATTGTTTTTTCCATCTCTTTGAAGAATGTTGTTGGGATTTGGATTGGGATTGCATTATATGTGTAAATTGCTTTGGGCAGTATTGACATTTTCACAATGTTAAGTCTTCCTATCCAGGAATATGGTATATTCTTCCATCTTTGTAAGAGTGGGGAAAAAATGGAACAAAACTCAAAATTATTTAAAAGAAAAAAGGACTGGACTTACTAGACAGAGCGATACTGGAGGAATCTGAGACTATGGCCCTCATCCACCCTTCAGTTCTGGAAAGGAACTCACCCTACTGACCCAATTTTCAGACAGGCTAAATAGATAGACTTATAGGTGGGAAAACACTAGTAAGGTGTGCACACCATGGAATGATCAATCATTCAAAATCAAAAGGGCATCATTTTCCTAAGGACAAAGTTAAGAATGGATGGGAAGGTGAGTGGAATGAAAATAGAAATCATCGGGAGGAAACAGGGTAGCTGTTGTTTCAAGGAGGGGAATGTAAACATTGAGATGAAATAAAGTGTGTGATTTGTTGAATGTAAAACTGATGATCTTGTCTGTAAACCTTCACTCATTTCACAATAAAAAGTTAAAGAATTAGATTATTAGAATCTGGATTGGGATTGCATTATATCTGTAGTTCACTTTGGGTGCTGTTATTGTTAGGTGTTATTGAGTTAGTTCCAACTCATAGCATCCTTATGCACAACAGAATGAAACACTGCCTGGTTCTGTGCCATCACCACAATTGTCATGTTTGAGCCCACTGCTGCTGCCACTGCATCGATCCGTCTCATTTGGGGTCTTCTCCATTGGATAGTGTTGACATTTTCACAATGTTGTCTTCCTATCCATGAACATGGTATATTCTTTCATTTTTGTAGGTTTCTTGTAGTAGTGTTTTGTTATTTTCTTTTGTACTCTTGTTAGATTTATTTCTAACCATTTCATCTTTTGGGTGGCTATTGTAAATGGTATTGTTTCCTTAATTTCCTTTTCAAAGCTGCCTTTATTGGTGTCAAGGAATTCAATTTTTGTATGTTAGTTTTATACACTGTCACTATACCAAACCTTTCAATGAGTTACAATTATTTTCTTGCTGAGTCTTCAGGATTTTCTATGTATTCTTATTGTTGTTGTTAAGTGCTGTCTAGTCAGTTCCAACCCATAGTGACCCTGTATAGGGTTTCTGAGGAGCAACTGGTGAGCTTGAACCATTGATTTGTGGTTCAAAATGTCTTTGCTGTCCAGCGCATTAACCCACAGCACCACAAAAGGACCATATTATTGTAAATAGAGAGTTTTAGTTCTTCTTTGTCAATTTTTGTTGTTAGATGCCATCAAGTTGGTACTAACTCATAGCAACCTTATGCACAGCAGAATGAAACACTGCCCGATCCTGAGCCAACCTCACTATTGCTGCCATGGTTGAGCCCATTGATGCTGCCACTTTGCCAATCCATCTCACTGGGAGTCTTGCTCTTTTTCTCTGACCCTATACCCTACCAAACATTATCCATCTCCAGAGACTGGTCACTCCTGACAATGTGTCTGAAGTATGAGAGATGAAGTTTGGCTATCTAGCCTCCAAGGAGCACTCTGACTGCACTTCTTCCAACACAGATCTGTTTGTTCTTTGGG
>NW_006415540.1:0-1239 GCF_000296735.1 Chrysochloris asiatica | reverse complement strand
ACAAATATGTATCTCTTCCAATCAGTCAGCCAGATAGTTGTCTTCCAAATTTCTTGGCGGAGATGAGTGAGTGCCTCCATTGTCACCTCACTTTCTTGAAAGATTTCAATGTTTATTCTATCAATTCTTGGTGCCTTGTTCTTTGCCTATTCCTTAAATGCACCTTGGACTTCCTTCTTTAGTATCATCAAGATCATGGCTCTTGAGCATATACTACCTCTTGAAATGGTTGAACATCAACCATTTCCTTTTGTTACAGTGACTCTGTGTATTCCTTCCATCTTCTTCTGATGCTTTCTACATCATTCAATAATTTTCCAGAAAATCCATCGATAACGAAAGTCAAGGCTTGAATTTTTTCTTCAGTTCTCCTGCTTGAGAAATGCTGAGCGTGTTCTTTCTTTTTTTGTTTTCTGATTCTAGATCTTTGGACATTTTATTGTCATATTTGACTTTTTATCTTCTTGAACTGATTTTTGAAATTTTGTTTGTCAATTTAGATATCTTTAATTTCCCTTTCTTGTGTTATGGTTATTTCTTTCTTCAATTGTATTAGAGTTTGATTTGTGTATTTTGAGGCTCTTTCATTGGTAACATGGATATTTATTATGATTATGCCCTCTTGTTCAGTTGGTACTTTAATCATGATCCAATGTCCTTTTTGTCTCTTATGTTTTCTTCTGCTTAAAATTCTATTTTGTCAGAAGTTAATATTGCCACTCCTGCTGATTTAAAAAAAAAAGTTTTATTTTGAATTATGTGATAGTTTACATGAGAGAACATTAGCTTTACATTCATCCTATAGTATATTGTTTCATTGCCATGGTTACAATCTCCTCCATGCATCATCAACCAACCAAAGGGTATTCTTTGAAAGCCTGACCCCTGGTCATCAGCACACAGCCCCTCTCACTCTCTGGGTCCAGAGTCCCCAGCCACTCCATCTCTCCACGTCATCATTTCTGCTTCCATCTCTGGCATCACTGTTTCTCTGAGTGGGGTCCCGCAGCATTCCACTCTTCTCCCTTGATGTTCCCAGGGACCTCTGCTGCTGGACTGCAAAGTCAATAACTTCCCTCCTTTTGCTACAAAACATCTACCTTTACGTTTCCAACCCTCACAGTCAGTCCTGATAACAATTATTCACTCTTGAACCACAAGAGACTTATCCCCATCTCCTTTCATCAGCCCCACCCAGACAGATTGGGTACTATTCAGTGGAGAGTCTACCTTTCTCTG
>NW_006415539.1:3442-4657 GCF_000296735.1 Chrysochloris asiatica | reverse complement strand
TTCAAACTGACTTTGTAGTCCAGCATATTAACCCACAGTGCCACACCAGGACTCTGAAAACAAAATGGTTTAAAATCAGGAAAGGAATGCATCAGGGCTGTATCCTTTCACCACATTCACTCAATCTGTATGCTGAGCAAATAATCTGAGAATTTGGATTATAGATTATATGAAGAAGAACATGGCATCAGGATTGAAGGAAAACTCATTAACAACCTGTGATACGCAGATGACAACTCTACTTGCTGGAAAAGAATAGGGCTTAAAATAAAGATGAAGATCAAAGATCACAGCATTCAGTGTGAATTGTACCTCAATCAGAAAATATAACACCAGAAATGGTATTGGAACTACCTGATAAGGATTTTAAGAGAGTGCTAATTAGGGAACTTCAAGGGATAGAGATAGAAAGATTGAGAAAACTACAAAAACTTTGATTGAGAAAACAGCCAAAACTATGGAAAAAATCAGGAAACAAACTGACAAAATAATTGAAAAAATTGTGCCATACAAAATTGGCAATTAGAAAGGCAGAAGACTAACATTAAGACTTCAGAAATAGATGATAAATACACAGAAAAGTCACCGAAACAGACATGAATCAATGGAAAACTAAATTACTGAGCTTGAAGAAAAATCTCTGAGTAATCATTTACTAGAAGAACAATCCAAAATAAAAAAGAACAGCAACAACAACAACAAAAGAATCCAAAGAATGCCTCAGATTTATGTGGGACACTATCAAGAGGAATAACTTAAATGTGTCAGGAATATTCTAGAACAGGAAGAGGCCAAAAAAAGAAAAACATCCCATAGAAAATATTGTCCAAGAGTTGTTGGAAGAACACTTCACTACCATCATGAAAGATGACAAGATAGTCATTCTAGAAAATAAAAACTCCAAACAGAATAAACTCCCAAAGAAAAACACTAACACATTGTAATCAAACTTTTCAAAACCAAAGACAAGGAAAGAATCCTGAGAGCAGCTCAAGAAAAGTGAGAAATTAACTACAAAGGAGAACTAATAAGACTACACTCTGCCTTCTGAGCAAAAACCACACAGGCAAGAGGACAATGAAATGAAATATATAAAACTCTGAAAGCAAAAATTGCCAACCACGAATCATATATCCAGAAAAATATCCATTAAATATGACAATGAAATTAAATAATTTCAGACGAACAGAAATTAAAAGAATTTATAAAAACCAT
>NW_006415539.1:1615-2827 GCF_000296735.1 Chrysochloris asiatica | reverse complement strand
CCAATAAATAACATCATGATAAATGGAGGAAACATTGAAGTTGTCAAAGACTTAATTTTATATACTCGGGTTAGTACCACTTCTAGAAAATATCAACAATCACAAGGCACAGTAGACTGACTCTGTCCAAAATGGAAATAGAGCAATCTAATGGATAATAAGAGCTGAATGTTGAGATATCACATAGCATGTGGCATGGCTACTATGGGGCCAATGAATCTGGTTACGTGTGTAGGCTCACTGGGTTGATTTATGCGGGTAAAGAATCATAACCCTTCTGTTATTTTCAATGGGAGCACAGAGCTATGGACCTGATTGTGCCAGGAAACTTTTAATTCCACAATTTGAAAAGTAGAATTCAGGGTTCTTCCATACCCAGGAATTCTCTTGGAGTCAGAAGCCCAAATCTCAGCCATTTGTTGTATCACATATTGCTGCAAACAAATGTTAGGACTTTGACTAGGAAAGAATCAGGATAAATCAGGGCAGGAGATTTTCTCTTCATGTTTCTACAGTCTATCAAAGAGGGGGCAGGAAGTAGCTTTTCAAATTCTGTCTTTATTTGGTAAAAAGGAATAAATCACAGGCCACTTTTTTGCTAGCTGAAAAGGGAATCAAATACTAGTTGAATGAACAACTCATTTTTATATTCAAAAGACATAGTTAATAGGAAACAGTTGGTTTTAATCATGCTGGTAAAAAAAAATAAAATTAAAACCAGTTGAACGTCAATGAATTTGAAGAGAAACAACTTTGAGAGTAACAAACAACAAAATTCCAAGTCAACATTTTGACTCCACAATAATGCTTTGTGCTTAAAGTTGTAAGCTTGCTATTAAATTACTCAGCCGCTTCCCACACTGACATCAAAGGATTAGAATATTTTTATCAATGTTACCTGAGACAATTAAACTTCCTGTTCTTGCTGAAATATTTATGACCTAACTACAGAAGGAGAATTTCAACTTTTCTCCATTAGCTAGGGATAGATGAAATAAATTTCTCAGTTTCTAATTATATAATGACAGAAGCTTGAAAACCATTAAGCTTGAACAGAAAGGCAAATGGCCTTGAACTTGGTCAAGGATAATGGTTCAGTCATGGGATCAGAAGGACTAACTTGTTTTTCAGACTGCATATAACTGCCTCCTTTCATTCCTGCTTCTGAAACTGGGGTCATTCACACTAGTTCCCGGCCTTCATGGTCCTATG
>NW_006415539.1:0-976 GCF_000296735.1 Chrysochloris asiatica | reverse complement strand
AAAACACAAGTAAACATCTTTCTAGTAGTCTCTGCTTTCAGCCAAGATCCATCGGATATCAGCAATGATATCCCTCTTTCCATGGCCTCTTCTGAATCTGGCTTGAACCTCTGAAAGTTCTCTGTCAATGTATGCTTGCAGCCGTTTCTGTATTACCTTTAGTAAAACTTTACTTGCATGGGCCATCAAAGAGATTGTCCGATGATTTTCGTATTCCGTTGGGTCATCTCTCTTTGGAATGGGCACAAATATAGATCTCTTCCCATCAGTTGGCCAGATAGTTGTCTTCCAAATTTTTTGGCATACATGAGTGAGTGCCTCCAGTGCTGCCTCACTTTCTTGAAAGATTTCAATTTTTATTCCATCAATTCCTGGTGTCTTGTTCTTTGCCAATTTCTTCAATGCACGTTGGACTTCTTCCTTCAGTATCATTTCAACCTCTTGAAATGGTTGAACATCAACCATTTCCTTTTGGTACAGTGACACTGTGTATTCCTTCCATCTTCTTTTGACGCTTTCTGCATCATTCAATAATTTGCCCAGAGAATCCGTCAGTAACTATAGTCGAGGCTTAAATTTTTTTCTTCAATTTCCTCGAGCTTGAGAAATGCTGAGTGTGTTCTTCCCTTTTGGTTTTCTGATTCCAGATCGTTGCACATATCGTTGTAATATTTGACTTTGTCTTCTGGAGATGACCTTTGATATTTTCTGTTCAGCTCTTGTACCTCCTCATTTCTTCCATTTGCTTTAGCATCTCTGTGCTGGAGAGCAAGATTCAGTGTCTCTTCTCAAGTCCATTTTTATCTTTTCCCTCTTTCTTGTCTTCTTAATGACTTTTTGCTTTCTTCATGTATGATATTCTTCATGTAAGTAATCCCACAACTCTTCTGGTCTTCGGTCTTCAGTATTTAACATATCAAATCTGTTCTTCAGCTGATCTCTAAATTCAGGTAGGATATATTCAAGATCATATTTT
>NW_006415538.1:3520-4858 GCF_000296735.1 Chrysochloris asiatica | reverse complement strand
GAATTGTTGTATGTGAAACTGATGATGTGCCCTGTAAACTTTCACTCAATCCACAATAAAAACCTTAAATTAAAAAAAAAAAAATTGTTTATTGGGTATTCTGTGCTTGGTGTCAATTAATAATCTTAAAATGTAGGCTGCTATGAAGTGCTTAAGGCTAAATTATAACCCTTAACAACCAAGAAGAATTACCAATATCAGCCAATATCAGCTGAAACTTCCTATGTAAGCCTGTTTCTCAAATACATCTCTTACCAATTTTATTTAACTATTGACAGTTATGTGTAGTGAATCTTATAAAGATTTGTCAGTATGTCTGAAATATTGATATAAGAAAATATGGTAGTAGTGTTCATCATAGAAATAGGTTTTATGAATTTTATTTTGATCAGTAAATTTTTTCTCATTTTTTGTCATAAGTGAACAAAAACTTATTTTTGCTTAAATAAAAATAACATTGTATATTTTATAAGTGAGGAAAATGTCACTGATAATAATGGCCTACAGCAATAAAATGTGTTATCCTTTGAGAAGTGATAAAATATATATTCAAATGAAGCTTACAGATAGGCATATTTCCAAGAAATGCTAACTGTTTAAAGATTTAAGAAGCAAAAGAAAGTGTGTATTATAAAATGTTTAAAATATGTTTCTTTTTCTTAAACATATAACTGAGCAACTTAACCTAAAAGCAGAAATCTCTATAGTATATTAAACCATTTCGGAAAAAATGTTGGCATAAAAAAAAATAAATGGTGCTAATATGAATCATTTTGTTTTAGTTTAAAAGCAGTGCAATGGAGTAGTAAACTATATTATATATTTAAAATGTCCAATTATAATAGAATATCCACAATGTCAGAGGTTCAAGCTCTCAAGTTGCTCCTCGGAAACCCTATACAGAGTTTCTATGAGATGTACCCTATTCAACAGCATATAAAAACAACAAAATAGCTAATAATCATGAATATTTCCACATATATTTGTTAGCTGCCTTAATGTCTTCCTCGGTGAAATGTCTGTTCATGTCCTGCACCCATTTTTTAATTAGTTGTTTGTGTTTTTCTTGTAGAGGTGTTGTAGTTTTCTGTATATTTCAGATATTAATCCCTGGTTTGATATGGAATTGCAATAAATCTTTTCCTAGACTGTGGTATCCCTTTTTGCTTTTATGCACATAAGTTTCTAATTTCATGAGGTCCTATTCATCTATTTGGTCTTCTACTGCTTGTGTGTTTTGTAATGTCTGGTAGTGTATGTATGCTTTGTATTGTTGTTGTCAAGTGCTGTCGAGTTGGTTCAAATTCATAGTGACCCTGCATAGGGTTTTTGGAGAGT
>NW_006415538.1:2036-2508 GCF_000296735.1 Chrysochloris asiatica | reverse complement strand
GTAGTTTTCTTTTCATAGGTCTTTTGTTTCTATAGATTTATTCCTATGGATTTCATCTTTTGAGTGGCTATTGTAAATGGCATTGTTTTCCAAATTTCTATGTCAGAGCTGTCTTTATTAATATAAAGGAATCAAACTGATTTTTACTTATTGACCTTATGCCCTGCCAGTTTGCTGAATCTTTCAAAGAATTCTAAGTTTTATTGCTGAGTGTTTGGGATTCTCTATGTATATGATATTATCTGCAAGCAGAGAGTTTTACTTCTTCTTTGCTGATTTGTTGTTGTTGTTATGTGCCGTGGAGTCAGTTCTGACTCAGTGACTCTTTACAGGATTTCTGAGGCTGTAAATCTTTATGGGAGCAGAAAGCCTCTTCTTTCTCCCACGGAACAGCTGGTAGTTTCAAACTGGCTGACCTTGTAGTTCGCAGCCCCGTTCATAACCACTATGCTACCAGAGCTCCTTCAATTTC
>NW_006415538.1:831-1401 GCF_000296735.1 Chrysochloris asiatica | reverse complement strand
ACCCATATTTCTATATGTATGTGTCTTGTTATTTGTGTCTTCTCTTTACTTTTGTTAGATTTGCAAATGGTTTGTAGATTTTATTAATCATTTCAAATAACCAACTTCTTGTCTTGTTGATTCTTTCTATTGTTTAGCTGTTTTCTAATTTATTTCTGTTCTAATCTTTATTATTTCTTTTCTTCTGGTAACTATAGGCTTACTTTGCTGGTCTTTTTCTAATTTTTGGAGATGATGAATTAATTTGGATTCTTTCTTCTTTGTGAATGTATGCATTTATTGCTATAAATTGCCCTCTCAGCACTGGTTTTGTTACATCCCAAAGATTTTGGTATGTTGTATTTTCTTTCTAATTTGTTCCTAGGAAGTTTTTTTTTTTTTTTTAATCACATTTTACTGTGAGATGTTCCATTTTTTTGCATTGTTGTTGTTAAGTGCTATTAAGTTGATTCTGACTCACAGGGACCCTGTAAAAACTTTCTGAGGAGCAGCTTGTAGATTTGAATGGCCAACCTTGGTATTAGCAGTCCAGTGCTTATCCTACAGCACCACCCAGGACTCCCATTTATG
>NW_006415538.1:0-556 GCF_000296735.1 Chrysochloris asiatica | reverse complement strand
AGTCCAGTGCATTAACCTGCAGTCCCACACATAGACATAGTTAATTCTTTAGAGAATATGTACATCCTCTCTTATACCCCATTGCAGATTGCACAAGAAGGTTTAGAGTTCTTTGTAGTCATTAAAAAAATAAGTAAATGATCTTTCTCAGGCACTATTAATGTGAAAGAAAATATGAACTTATTAGACCTAAGTTCCTTTCAAGAACATGACAAAGACAATTATTTTAATAAGAATTAAAAAAAAAAAAACCAGGAATATATTGTGAAGGCAAACCATCAGTGAAGCTTTGATGTCACACTGTGAGCTCCCCTTGTCCTGTTTTTCTGAAAAAAATTTGAAATATCTGTATGTTGTAGGTAAAAAGGGAATACATTAAATGTATGTCTTCGACAATTTTGGCTTAATGATAGAAGAAATTTTCAAACAATTGCTTGATTCAACTCATGTTGCTAAGAATAAAGTGGTTCCATGTGATCCTTAGTTATTTTGATCCTCAAACTTTAAAATCATTTTAAGAAATTAAGGGAACAATAGATATTATCCCATGACAATG
>NW_006415537.1:5378-5866 GCF_000296735.1 Chrysochloris asiatica | reverse complement strand
GTGTCTATTTTACAATAGTAGGCAAGGGAAACTAATATTCATAAGACAGTCAAGCATTTTAGTTTTATTTCCCCTCTTCACACTATGCCTAGAGCCTTTATCACGGAGCTCTGTTGTTCCACGGTTGAGCACGCATCACTATTTACCTCTGTCCCACTTAGGACATGCAAACCTGTCTCAGTGTTCCCCTATCTATCTTGCTCTTCTGCTTCCTCCTCCTTCTTGTATTGCCATCCCAACACCCGAACTAAATCCCCACCCCTTCCCACTGTTTTGGTTACCTTATATTCCATTAACTCCTCCTTCCATTTAAGACAGTCTATTTTATCCTGTAATCTACCTTACTTTCCCACCACCTGGATCTCTGTTCCTCTGTGTTTACCTTTTTTCACATTGTAATTGTTTTGATCATAGACTGACCTCTCAGATCCTCTGTTCTTGTAATTTTATTCTGTTCTTGACTTTTTCATTTGTTGATTGAGTTCAGG
>NW_006415537.1:3271-4201 GCF_000296735.1 Chrysochloris asiatica | reverse complement strand
GTGGCCTTAATACTTAGATGGGTGTATATTTTGGTATTTTTTCATGCTTTCTGATTGCCTCCAGGTAGATGTGATCAGGATATGGGCTTCCCTTTTCAGTCTTCTTCCTTTATCTCCACGGTTCTGTCAGGCATACGTGGCTGCTCTGATCCTTCCCACACTTGGTGTCTACCAAGTTTGCAGCTCTGGGAGCAGCTGAGCATCTTGAATTAGAAAGCACTGGATATCTTGCTTCTGCTACAAATTCCCCTAGCTGTAAGCCTTCCAACCTTCTAAATATTCCTTTATATGTGGTCCAGCATTCTGGCACCATCCCCTGAGCCTGCTTGGTCTGGTATTCTGTGTTTTTGCTGACAGAGCTCCTCATTGCACTTCTACCCAATGTGCCATCTTGTTTGTTCTCCCTGACCATTTCTTTTTGACACAGTGAATCTGTGTATTCCTGAAATCTGTTTTTTAAAAACGTTTTCTGCATCATTCAATACTTGCCCATGGGCTCCTTCAATATTTCAAGTTGAGGCTTGAATTTTTTCTTCAGTTCTTTAAGCTTGAGTAATGCTGAGTATCTTCTTCCATTTGTTTTGCCTCTACATTCAAGGGCAAGTTTCAGAGTTTCTTTTAACATCCATTTTGGACATTTTTTTTTGTCATTTAAGTGATCCTTTGCTGTCTTCCTTTATTAGGGTTGTGTGTGTATGTGTGTATGCCATTTTTTATTATGAATTGCATTAAGGTTGACAGAGCAGATCATCAGTTTTACATTCAACACATCACATTCTTTGTTTCATCTCTGTATGATATTCTTGATGTCATTCTACAACTCTTCTGGTCTTCAGTCATTAGTGTCTAATGCATCAAATCCATTCTTGAGTTGTTCTCTAAATTCAGGTGGGATATTTTCAAGGTTATATTTTGGCTCTTGTGGACTTG